>NC_056729.1:15119612-15143452 GCF_019279795.1 Protopterus annectens | reverse complement strand
ATATATATTTATATATATATATATATAAATAAAAGCTATAGCTATGGTACAGAATATTGTAATTAAATGTTTTCATTGCAAAAAAATAGGGCTTCTGCTCATGTCTCTGTCTCCAACTGTGATGGGTCCCTACTCCAGACCAGCAATCAAGGAGACTCGATCCTCACCACTGCCTCCGGTAAGGAGCTATCACTAAGAGCAAATAGGGACTTGCACAATATTTTCAGATGCAGCTCGCTGCGCCAAGCACAGTTTCCATTAAGAGCACACAAGGAGCATGCTCCAGACCTAGGGCCAGACTCCTCCTCTCTCCAGGCCCACATAAACTCCACATTGACCACTTTGGAGCTCTGTATCCCTGTTCCCAGTAGCTGATACACACACACACACACACACACACACACACACACGGATATTTGAGTTTCACATACACAGCTGGGAAAAGCCGGAATAGATTTACTAGCTATACCCCTTTCCGCTTAGTCTATGAGGTAATCACACTGCCACCAGCCAGCTACCCCACAAAGGATACCCAATTATACTATGTAAAATGAATACTAATACAAATGGTAGGGTGTGACCAAAGCAGCAAGGCTTTCAGGAGCAGCCACAGTATCACTACAATAAGCATAAGTACTCTTAAGATGCCAAAAGTATTCACTAAAGGATCAGCCACAATGAAAGGTATTTAAATATTTAATGATAAATAATAAAACAGAAAACAGGAGAATTCTGAAATACAGTAAACAGAGTTTCAACCACAGAAATATAAAAAAATAGAGTTGGATAGTTTCTCACAGATGTAAAAAAAATACTATTCTTATTAAATGTTCCTGACTAACTAAAGAATTATTGTTCCCTGACTACCTACTCTAAAGCAAGGGAAGCTGATGTGTGCTGAGTGTCTTACCACCGCAAAAGCCAAATGACGTCTGTGTGTGGATGTGTGAGATATATATCCTGTGAAAAATCTTTCCTGTCAGGTTACAAAGTGCTGCTGCAAGAGTTCCAAAGAAACCAGATGCTGGCTAGAGGATGACATCACCTCTGGTCACCTGACTCTGTACAATACACACAAACAGCTTGGTAAGATTTGTGGTAGCATCTGAAAGCTATAACACAATTTCAAACTTTCCACACTTCCAGGACTCTCTAATAAACATACACATTTGATAAGTTATAACAGTACAATCAGATATACATGCATACATTCCTCCTGTCCAGCAGGACTTACTGTTGATGCATTTTTTTAATACAAGTAACTTTATGAACATGTTTTTATCTCAAATGAAGTAGTAAAATAAAACAAAAACTTGCCAATAGTCCGGATAAACGCTCTGGTCCAAAACAGAAGAATAAATGTCTTAAAATACAAGAACCAGGGCGAAGCAGAGTTCAAACGTACCAAAAAACTTTTTATTGAGACACAGCCAGACTGCAGGTCAGATAAGCGCTTTCACTCAATGAATGAGCTTCATCAGATCACAAAGACCAAAGCCCATAAGGCTTCATATATATGCGAAAGAATAATTGATGTTAACCTATCGCATGTAGCTCCTAATCAACCTAATTAATGCAATAATGTAAATAACAAAACACAAGTACAGCATATATACTCATATAAAATACATATAGAGACTAAAAACATTTATGTATATAAAATATCTATATAAAAATATACGTGAAAAATATACATGTATAAAAACATATTAAAAATATATATTTATATATTAAAAAATATATATTAAAAATATGTATGAGCATGAATATAGTGCATAAGAATACATCTATTTATCTATGCATACTGAGCATTCTATCAAACTAAAAACTTATAGAGAATAATGTAAGAACTGAATTACACAAATCTAGACTCTATAGTTTAATGCTCTATAATTTAATATTCCTGCGTTTTCTAAGTGCTGGTTTAATTGAGGCCCTCTCATTTAAACCGAGGCCTCTATCTGCTCTTAACCTAATAATCCATTTACTCTCTCTGCTTTCAGTATGATTCCTAATATCACCTCTGCGAATATTGGGGGTGATAATCTCGAGAGCTCTAAACAAAAAATTGTGTTCACTGCCAGACTGCTTAACATGTTTGGCTAGGGCATTGTGTAGTGATTCCTTCCTTATATGATAAATATGTTCGCGAATCCTTTCCTTAAATTGACGATTCGTTTTCCCAACATAGAAGGCATTACAAATTTGGCATGTTGCCAAATATACTATGTTGGAAGTATTACAGTTGGCATCTACCTGTGTATTAAACATAGTATGTAAATCTGGATGTAAAAAACAAGTGTTAATGTCTATGAAGGCACAATAACTACAATAGTATACACAAAAAAAACAGTGGTTTGCCAGGTAAAGCACCCTCAATGGAAGAAGAAAGACACAAATGCAGTAAAATCCGAGGTGTGCACCATGTGCTGTGAGGACAGAACTCTGTCCAAGTAGCTGAACAACAAGTGAATAAAGTCACACTCTCAAGTCGATAAAATCCAAGGTTTATTAGTAAAAACCATAAAAACGAACTGCAGTGGTAAGCGCTTTCACGTTGTACCCAACGCTTCATCAGACATCAAATGCAGTAAAAAATACCCCTTATAAACAAATTCAAATTCAAACAGACAAATCAGATCATGAAAGTAATTAAAGAAACAGGATATTGAATTAAAATCAATTAAGAACAAATAATGTGTTAATTACCCATGAAGTCAATGCTTGAGGGGTCTACTAGAAAGAAAAGGCTTGAGTGTAAATCTGTCATTGAGTCCAAACCTATGAGCTTGTAGCTTTAGAATCCATTTCCCTTCCCTCTCTTCTGTACGGTTCCTGATGTTACCTAATCTACCTCCTTTGTGTACTAACTCCAAAACCCTGAACTTAAAACAATGTGAGGAACCATGGTCCAGGGTGTGCTTGGCCAAAGCATTGTTTGTATTAGCCTTCTCAATGGCATAGGCATGCTCATGCATACGCTCACGAAAAGTCCTGGTCGTCATTCCAACATAGAATGAACTACAGGATTGACACACTTGCCACATAGACCAAGTTAGAAGATCTACAATCAGCATAAAACTTAGACACATATTTACGTCCTGTAGCAGGGTGGACAAAACAGTCAGAGACAGCAATGAATTTACATTGATTGCAAGAGTGGCAAGGATATGTGCCATTCTTGCTCAAAGCTCTAGTGACTATTGGTTCTTTATCATAACACAGTAATCTATTGAGGGAGAGCATGTTCCTATAAGCTACATGTGGTTTGCTGTCTACTAGACTCCTAATGTTTTCATCCAACATTAGCAATTTCCAATTATTATTAAGAACTTGTAAAACATGACTATTCTTGTTAGTATATGGTAAAACAATCCTGTTGGTAATATGTTTTGTTCTATCAGGTTCTAAAGGTGGATCACCACGTGTTCTCTTAAAAAAGGAGCCCCTTTGGTAGCTCTGAGGCGGTCTCCTGTTTGTATGTTGTTATGAACTTTATTGCGTTCAAACCCTCTGTGTAAAAATTACTAGCAATCTCCTTCTTCTGAATGTCATAGGTGGTATTGAGGGTAGTCAACCTAGACGCCCTCATGACCTGATTGGTTACTATGTTGTCATAAACGTGTCTGGGGTGCATGCTGGTACGGTGTAACAGATTATTCCTCCAGCACTCCTTCCTGTACAATTCAGTTTCAAGGCCTTTAAAAGTCTTGACGATCTTGACATCTAGGAATGCAATCTCATTAACAGAATGACTGCAATCAAACTGAAGGAAATCAGTTGTATTGTTCAGATAGGACACAAAATCAAATAGCTGTTCTATCGTGCCTCCCCAAAATAAAAACGTCATCTACAAATCTATTGTAGTATTTGAGTTGAGTCAAGAACATATTGTTGTCATTGAAAACATGGGTAGCCTCCCAATGTGCCAATACCAAATTAGCATAGGCATTGGCACATGCGGTGCCCATCGCTACACCTTTGGTTTGAAGGTAGTACCTACTGTCATACAGCAAAACATTGTATTGGAGAACAAGCTCTAAAAGAGACATCCATCTAGTAATGATATGACTGGGAAATGTATTGTTCACTAACAGATTTCTAATATAATCCATCCCAGTAGTGTTTGGTATCGAAGTGAACAAAGATTTTACGTAAAGAGGAAGTATGTCCTCAGAGTCAAATGAGGTAGAGTTGTGATGACAAGCTAGATTTTCTAAAAAATGTGTAGTGTCCCTTAATATTTGCTTGACTTTAGAAACAACAGGTTTCAACATCTTGTCCAAATAAATGGAGATCGGCTCAGTGAGCCATCCCCTGCTGGATACAATTGGTCTTAAAGAGGGGTTCTCTAGCCCTTTATGAATTTTGGGAAGACCTCTGAATGAGGGGACAAGAGGATTGTCAACCAAAAAGTAGGTATACAATTCTTTATCAATGACATCCATCAATAGCAGCTCATACAAATGACTATGCAAGTCCATAATTAAATTGTTAAGATCATAATTACAAATAGACAAATACGTTTCACTGTCAGATAACATCAACTGCATTTTACATCTGTAGAAGGATCTGTCCATAATGACGGCAGCACCGCCCTTGTCAGCTTGCCTAATGACCAAATTCTCATTGTTTCTAAGACTAGTGATAGCAGCTCTTTCTTGTGAAGTGGTGTTATAAAAACACGATTTGATATGTTTACTGTTGTATAACTCAAAAAGATCAAGCTCACAGGCTTGTTCGAAGGCTTCTAGTAATGGATGCTGCAAAGGAAGAAAAGTGGATGGTTTTTTGAAGGGCATAGAATTCTTATTGTTATTGTCAACATGACTAGCCTCTTGTCCATATAGCAGTTTGAGCCCCAGGCTCCTAGTAAACATCTTAACATCGACAATGATGTCAGTCAAGTCATTACAACTAGAGGGTATAAACCCCAAACCTTTGTTTAAAACAATAACTACAATGCCCGCATGGTTTGGTATGTGTGGAATCAAAATTATGTTTTTGTTTCCTAGAATGACAAAGCATCCTTCTCAGATTAAGTTTATTCCTAAAGAGGAACTGAGGCTTCATTCCTACCACCTTCTTGATATCATCATCGGTACAAAGAACTGACCAATGTTTAGTAATTATATCTCTGATGGCTGGGTGGTCAGTGGTATAAGGTATGGAAATCCTAACCTCTGACCCCATATCGTGTATAGCTTTCTCAGCAGTTGTTCTTTTGGGTCCAAAATAAGGAGCTGCTGTATCAAACCTAAGTTCTTTAAAATTCGTGAGGTTATCCTCAACCTCATAAAGGCTATAACCACGATCAATAAATCTTTGCTTTAGGTCAGCTACCTCAGTGGTAAAACCTGAATCAGTGGCATTCAATCTTGAGGTCCTCAATCCCTGGCCTTTAATAATATTTTTAAAAATATGTTGTGGATGCATACTTGTTCGCATCAACATTCTTTACGATACACCCCTGTATTGATCAAACCACAGTCAAGTCTCTCTATGAATAGATCTAAAAATTCAATTCTAGATCTGGAGTAGTTCATGGTGAATTTCAAATAATCTGTCAGCTGATTCATTGTACTGTGAAAAGAAACTAGCCCATCTTCACACCCTCTCCATAAAACAAAAAACATCATCGACAAAACGTCGATAAAATAACACATGTTGTTCAAAATCACTAGTCTTAAATAACACTTCATGTTCCCATTGCGCCAGGAACATATTGCCATAACTGTTGGCGCAAGGTGTACCCATGGCAACTCAACCTTGTTGTTGATAGAACATATCCTGAAAAACAAAAATATTGTTATCTAAAATCAACTCTAGGAAATGTGCCAGCAAATCAATCTGCACTATTGAATAATTACTGTGTCTTGAAAGATATTCAGTGATGTATGTAATCCCTATCTCATTCGTTAAGACTGTAAACAAGGACTGGATATCAAAAGTAACAAAAACCAAACTTTCAGTTTCATCTGTATAACCCAGGCAGTCATAAAGCTCTAATAAAAATTGTTTAGTATCCTTAAGTACTGTCTGGTTGTTGTCTAGGACTGGACGTAGATGTTTCTCAACATACACAGACAAGTGCTCAGTAATCCACCCCTGTCCAGAGACTATGGGTCTCATCGGGGGGTTGCTGATGTCTTTGTGTATCTTGGGAAGTCCTTGTATTGCAGGGATCAATGGTGCTTTAATCAATAGATAGTCATATAATTCTTGATCTATGATCCTGCCCTTAAACATGTCTAACAAGGTATCAGATACATAGGTGATGGTGTCTTGCACTACTCGTTCATCTATCTCCTTATAAAATTGATCTGTTAGTAAGGTATTCATAGCAGCATAATATTGACCAATGTCCATTATAACAATCCGGCCGCCCTTATCGGCTGGCCTTATAATTATGGACTGTGATGCCTGTAATAGTCGGAGGCTTTCTCTTTCTGATTTAGTCAAATTACCTTTTCTTCGATAAGTTGTCTTATTAAAATACTCATATAAGGCATCTTCTGTTAATTTAAAGTAGGCCTCTACTAAAGGATGGTGCGTAGGGACAAAACTACTCAAATTCTTAAATCTTGATGGTCCCTTAGATCCACCCATATCACCATTACTCAAGCCCTCTTTGTCTGAAAACATCAATTTAAGCATAACATTCCGACAAAATAGTCTCATGTCAATCACAGTATCTGTAAAATTGCTGTGACTACTCGGGATAAAGTTAAGGCCTTTATTTAAAAGATTCTCATCATGCTGTGTTAATATATAACTAGAGATATTACAAACCAGTGAGTGTGTATTAGCTTGAGGTATTAAAGCCGTGGAAGTCAGACCATTGAGAACTAGCTCAACTTGTTCCTCCACATCTTCTTGATGGTTTGATGTGGCATAACCTCGTCCGACAGTTTCTGTTTCTGTCGGGCCGCTGCTCAATGACCTGCCCCTCTTCATCCCTTTCTCCTTCCGAACAGGCAACGGAAAAGGGATATCTCCTCCTATACCCATGGTATTGTTCACTACATTAGAAGTGTTTTTTCGTCTAACAACACCATTGTTAACCTTAATATTACTGGTGGGCACTCTATTCGTAATCTGTGCTGCTGGGTACAGATTCAATGAGTTTGTCTCACCTATCTCATTACTCACTACTACCGGTGTAATAGTAGTAGTTTCAGGAACCTCACTATGCTCTATGTGCATAATGCTAATAATATCATCTGTGTCATTCGAAACCACAACATTCCGTATATCCGCAGGCACATTATTAGATGTATTGCCCACTCTTAATCTATTTTTATTAAGTGTATTCATAACTTCCTTGTTACTCATTAATCCACTATGCAATGCATCATGCTCATTAAATAATGCTTCACAATTATTAACAGTGGCACGCTTATCTACATTAGCCTGTACACCAGTGTTTAAAATATTGCTATTCACAATATTACCATCATTTTGTCCGTATCTCGGCCAAACAAAAACATGGCCTAGTTTGAAGTCCTTGTGGTCTCTCACTATCTTATTTCTTTTCTGCTGGAGTAGCTTACGCTCCAGAGCCAAAACTCCATCCAAAAGACTTTAAAATAACGGCTGAACAGCGGTATTCGGAAACGTGTTAAAAATACTCTGTTGTTGTTTCCTAATGCTCTCCGTGAGAGCTTAACTCTTCAGGAGCAAAAAAATCAATAAGCAGTTGTAGGTATTGTCTGCTTACCTCTAGATTGATACGCTGCCACTTTGTCAACAATTCTGGATAGTATTCGCCCTGGTTAGGCATGTTAAACACCCAAAGTCCTCTGGGTGCAATGTGTTTATCCAGACAATATTGAAAGTGCAGTCGTTGAGTCTGTAGATGCTTCAATCGAAAAAAGTCTTTCTCTAGCGTATCGAGTGAATGCTGCAACTTCTCCAGATCAGTCATTCCGTTATCGTCATCAGTATGTTCCACATCCTCCAATTGCCAGGAATTCACCTTGGAACACGCGAGGTATTGTTCAAACCTCTTGTGTAAATGGACCGTAGAGCCCAGGTCTACACCCCGGGGCTCATAGTCGAGTTCAATACTGCCCAAATCTTGCATGGCTCTGCTTTCAGAAGAGGCAAGAATAACAAATGAAGTAGTAAAATAAAAGTATTCACTAAAGGATCAGCCACACTGAAAGGTATTAAAATATTTAATGATAAATAATAAAACAGAAAACACGAGAATACTGAAATACAGTAAACAGTTTCAACCACAGAAATATAAAAAAAATAATAGAGTTGGATAGTTTCTCACAGATGTAAAAAAAATACTATTCTTATTAAATGTTCCTGACTAACTAAAGAATTATTGTTCCCTGACTACCTACTAAAGCAAGGGAAGCTGATGTGTGCTGAGTGTCTTACCACCGCAAAAGCCAAATGACGTCTGTGTGTGGATGTGTGAGATATATATCCTGTCAAAAATCTTTCCTGTCAGGTTACAAAGTGCTGCTGCAAGAGTTCCAAAGAAGCCAGATGCTGGCTAGAGGATGACATCACCTCTGGTCACCTGACTCTGTACAATATACACAAACAGCTTGGTAAGATTTGTGGTAGCATCTGAAAGCAATAACACAATTTCAAACTTTCCACACTTCCAGGACTCTCTAATAAACATACACATTTGATAAGTTATAACAGTACAATCAGATATACATGCATACATTCCTCCTGTCCAGCAGGACTTACTGTTGATGCATTTTTTTAATACAAGTAACTTTATGAACATGTTTTTATCTCAAGCATCATTACAAGTCAGTGTTCTAGTCAAGTAATTTTATTACAAGACTCCAGCTAGCTGTGCTGGCATATGTACATGTACTACTCTACTCTGCCTGGCACAGATGGCACTACCTCATAACATCACACCAACTACTGGCTGAATCTCCACCTAGACAAATGCAACCGTTTGAAGCTTCAGCTTGATGAAAAATCCTAAAATAAATGTTTGCCAGTGGTTAAATCCTCATACTTGTATTCCAGTACCACAGTGACATAATTATAAAGAAAAGAGAACCCCCCCCCCAAAAAAAAAGAGAGAGAGTGAATCATTACCAGTTGTGTAATAGAAACTATGCTGGTGGTGATTTTCTTGAGGAAGTCATTAGTAAGATACTAGTTATTCAGTTGTGATTAATGAGTTGCAGCCTCATCTGCTTCACATTTAATTATATCTAGAAAAGCCAAAAAAGGGACATGAGTGGCTGGGTATCTGTGCAGAGGTAGAGGAAGAAGCAGTTAGTGGTGATGGCTACTGGGATATTTTAGCTGTATATGGGACAGACAGAGTTTGTGAATGTAAAGGTTGTCTGCTGGAATAAATAACATTTTATATATGGGCAAAGGTATTAAAGGAAGCTAGGAAGAAGAAATTTGTTTTCTGTGTCTTTATAGTAAGTATGAATATCTCTGAATTAAAAAAAATGTAGCTGAATACTGTAAGTACAAATGATTTTGAGCATCAAAATATGTATATACGTGTGTGTGTGTGTGTGTGTGTGTGTGCGCGAGCATTATACTTCCTTTATGATCCCACAGTTCCCAACTACTCAAAACACAGCTGCTGTATCCTGTGTGCAATTAAGTATTTTCTTGAGTGCACATAACACCTAAGCACAAGTACTTGCATGGGAATAAATGTTTTACACCACCCCCAAAGTAGATAAATGCTTTTTTCATGAACATGTTGTGGGTTGAACCCAATTGCTTTAATATTGCACTCTGAGGTTGCATTGTACGTGAAAGGCTAAAAAAGTACCTGGCTAAAACCCAACACACAGGGAGAATGCGCGGACTCCATTAACTAGTTTGCAGGCACACTGAAAACTAGTAGCATGTTTTATTCGATCATATTGTGCTACAAATAAATGTAGATAAGCATTCCTTGGGATAGTTGAAATATTTAAGAATTAGCTACCAGGAGGGCCATTTGTGTGCTATAAAAGTATTATAGTTGAGTAATGTTCACCCTAGCTGTCATCAGCACAGTGCTATAAAGGAACATTTCTTCAGGGGATAGAAAAGAAGCACCCAGAAATGAGGAAAAAATCCAGCTAGTGGAGTCAGAACAATTACTGATGTTTGTATAGGCAAACAAGATTAACACTCTGATGGAAAAGGACATTTCTCATCCTATAGTGGTTGCATAGGAATGACCAGAATAAGAAAAAGGATACAAAAGATGTAAGGAGAAAGCATCAGTCGATGGTGATGGAAGAAACAAAGTACCGAATTAGTTAACTGGTTGGGTATTGCTGACTTTACTGCATCCTTCCAAGTGCTAATTTTAATGACAGCGTGAGTGAGAAACATAAGGCTGGACCAGACGAATTACTGTTATGGCAATACGTACAGCCAGAAAATTCCCTGAGCATCAGTTCTAAAAGACTGAAAAATTGTGTGGATAAATATCAGTGATTTCACCTTAGTCATTCCATGCCAAGGAGTAAAGGAATTCACAAATTTTCTAGCCTCATGTTTGAATACATTTCTAAGAGTGATCTTGTTCTGAATATAATATACAAATGTGCATAAGGTGGCTTTCTGAGACATTTCTGTGCATGCTACAAAAGAGAAGGCCAGTCCACGGACTTGAACAGCGGATACTGCTGTTTTACTGCAGCTAGCAAGCTCTTGCCTTGTATAGGCTGCTTTCAGTAGTTTAGAAAGTGTCCACTTGCTTAGGACAATGTAATCCCAAACATGCAGATGGCATGTGCTGCATAAGAAACAAAGGAATGCAAATTAAATTCCTTGCTACTGTAAGTCTAAAGACTTAGCATTTGCACATTAGCAGACATTTAGCATTCATCTTGTTCTTATAGAGTGTACTTGTACTGTAGTGTTAAATATTCATCACTTGTGATCCCGAAAAAGAAAGAGTACCTGAAATGAAATGAGTGCACAAGTAGGTAAGCTGTGTCAACAGAAAGAGCCCAGATTAGTGTTAGAATTGGCAATACATTGCACTTGCTAATAACAGCATATGTTAACACTGGAATAAACGGAACCTAGACCTAAATAGTAATTAATTAGTTTTAGATAATGTTTTTGGAAAGTTTGCGATCCCAACTATATACTCAGTGTACCAGAGCAGCGTGTTTAAGTACAGGTAAAGCCCAGTTAAAAGTGAGTGCCTAATCTAGCCTAAAACCCCAATGCCTAATTTGAAACCTTCCTTGCCCCTAACTAACCATGGGTCTCAAAAAAGACATGGTTAGTGAGCGGGCCCAAAAAAATTTAAGCAAGTAACTACAGCAGGAGCAATTACAAGGAGCTGCCTTTTCCATTCCATGTGCTGAGACGGTTAGAAAACTGTGGTTAGCAAACAGGGAAATGAATACAAAGATCTAACACAAGTAACTCCAGCAGCAGTTATAAGGATTTGTCTTTCTCTTGCCAGCAACTCTTAGAAAGCTATGGTTAGTGAATAGAAATAAATATACAGACAGATGTAAAGCAAGTAACTGTAGTAACATTTACATGCACAAAGCACTGTGTGTATTTGTGACTGTATATGTAGTGGGGAGTGCTAATGCTTTGCATTGTAAGTAGTCGACAACAATGCTGTAATTACTGGTACTATTACTTGGGTACATCGTTGGCTAACAATATGAACATCTGATCTGTACACAGTCTATAAAGTGCACAGTACATTTACTTCATATATGCTTGTTTGTGTGTGTGTGTATATATATATATATATATATATATATATATATATATATATATATATAAAAAATCATAATAATATGGGTCTACTTCAAAATATCGAAATACCAGAATATAGAATCCCATTTCACAGAGACCACCGAAAGTGCTTTTTGTTAAAAACTGTCATCCTCGAAAACTATGCCTGCCTGGCAAAGGAACTACTTGGCCACCATGGAGGTATTTGTATTTTCCCCCACTATAGTGCGATCTTGGAGTTGGTATATTTAGTTGGGGGGGTGCAACCCTCCACTTTGGTTGGTTTGATTTGCTTTGTTATGTGTAATTTGTTCATGGTGGCCAAATTTGAACAGAATCAGGGAAAAGTCAAGAAAAAATCAGGGACACTTTTAAAATATTAGTGCTATTAAGTTGAAACATTGAGAGTATCAGAGCATATGAATTGATGCACCTTATCTGAAGTAAAAGAAGTGTGTAACTCTTAATTATTGTCATTATTCATTAAGTGTAATTCACCACCTTTCTGCCCAAAGTCAGTAATTTTAGGAGGGATTCAGAGGGATAGAACAAAAATTTGAGTCAAAATCAGGGACATTTGAGAGATATGCCGAGGAACTACCTGTCTCTGCAACTTCAGTGTGTGTTATATACAGACATTATTAAATACTTAGATTGGATGTAAACTCCTTCCCACAACAACAATTACACATCATAGAGCAACTGCAAAACATTAGGCTAGATAACTATTTTACATCAAAATATATAAAAAATGTATATACTAATAAAACAAATACAAAACAATTTAACAGGCAGCTGATTATCTAAGACTAATAATTCCTTCCAGGGCGGATGCGTTACAGAAATAACAGAACTTCTAGGGATGCTAAGTCCCGTCCGCCTGCAGGGTTGGGCCTTGCAATGCCCCTGGGTGGTCAGTTATTTTCTTGTAACACCCACCCTAGCATTACTGCTTGCTTATTGTGCAGTTGTGATCTGGGAACAATCTGCATTTCCATAAGGAAAATATAGCAAACCTCCAGATGGAGTCTTTAAACAGGTCTATGAAGACAGACATTTGGTAGAGTGAATTACTAGTGTGCTATGAGAAAATTGTTAACATCACTGTGGAGAGCAACCTGCCATTATCAAGAAACCCTGACCATCCACCTGTGTTTCAGTATAAAAGCTATATGTTGCTAATGAACTTTATTCTGTAGTGCTGCATTTCATTCTCTCAGCTGTACTTGTATATATTATTAGTCTGAATGACACAGGTGGTCCTGAAGAGGCACTTGTGCTGAGTGTGCTTCATTTTTTTTCTAACTGGAGTCGTAACAAACTAACTTGTATGGGTCAGAAATGCTGAGAAGTCAGTATGAACTTTAAATTGAATAACTTAGTCAAGTTAGACAACTCAGTCCACTTCTTAGAAAGTGGAAGTGGGAAGGATAGTTTGCTTTGTGATCAGGCATAGGATGAAATTTTTAGCATTTAACTGGTTGAGCTTTAGTTAGACATCTTGTAGTCCGTTATCATTAGGGAATATTTATGGCATAATTAAAAAACAGAGAGATTAATATGCAGATAATGTGGCTTTGAAATCATTGGGGTCATTAACAGTAAGATCCACTCATCTAATGCCAACTTTCAGAGCTATACGTCTGAGAAAGTTTTTGCTGAACAGCTGCATTGCAAAGATATTACTGAAACCAAAATGTAAATTTTTTAAAATAAACATCGCAGTTGGCAACTCTCCTGCACCCGCATGAAAAGCTATCAGTGCCATTTAAAAAAACATTTTGTACATTATAACAGATGTGTTGTCACATCTCAAGTACCTCAGACTTCTGAACAAGAATATTTGCACGAGGGTTGCAGTGTGGTTTGACCTTCTCCTGACATGCATGCATGCGCACGCATCTCCATAAAAAGACTGTATTTTTATTTAACTCTTATTTTATTTACATTTTGCTATACAGTTGAGCAATTATTTTTTTCATGCAGTGTATTCATTTTGATAAGTTGATTTAGGTGAGTAGGTCTTAAGTCTAATGTCATAGGTATTTTCCTACACTTGTTTGACAACACTGGAGATGTATTATACTGTTTTCTGTTTGCATTTAAAATAAGGAATGTCACTGTGGCTTTACAAGTACAATCTTAATAAAATACCTGAAAGTGATGTTAGCAGTTCAGAACAAAGTTAAGCCTGTCCGCTCATTGCACAAATAGTCCAGACATATGGAGTGCAGGTGTAATTCTCCTCGGATTATTTAAAACTTTGTGCTTTCTAATCAAATGTCATTTGATGGAAGAATAGACTTTTCTTTACCAATAAACAGGAATGTCTTACTGTGTGAGTGCTATAGAATAAATTTTTAAGTGGATGAGAAAGCAAACTGTTTCTGTTTCAGATTCAGATATTTAATTTCCCCACAGTACGCAAGTACGTCAGATAACATTACCAGTTAAATCTTGGCACTCAAGACTACTGTAACTTGCTTATTCTTTTGTAATTAAAGTAATCTTAACTGTGCACACCACCTACATTATTATTGTAAGGACTTTTTCATGGCAGATGGTCAGTGTATGTTGTCTTTAGCAGGGAATCAACAGTGAAATGCCACAACGTGTACTTTGTGGAGCCAAGTGTTGTGGTGTTTTGGGCTCTGTTTGTTACAAAATGTCCTAAACAGAAAAAGAGTTGAAAATAAAAAGAAAACATTACTAAATGTGTACTAATTGCTTGTTAAGCACCTAACACAGAAAATACTGATGCTACGAAACTGACATGGACCGTCTCGTAACACAGATCAAATAATGTAGCATTCCTAAGGATTTTCCGGAAAATATTTACATGTGTAATTAAGCTTTTAGTCATGATAATGTTAGGTGTTATGAATCACTGTGATACACTGCAGATCAAAAGCCTGCTACAGGGTTAGTACATAAAAATGTTTAGAAAGGATGATAACTGATTAGCAAGATTAGAGGAATCCTGGAAAACATGAAAGCCTATGTCAAGGGAAGAATAATGTATTTTGGAAGCAGTAATCTAAAAGAAAGGAGTACACGGCTAGAATAATATTGTAGTAACAGTAAAAGTATAAAAGGTCCCAGGGGGGTATTTGGATGAGTTAATGATAATCAAGCAGTATAACAGAGAGCAAGGAAAGCCAGTGAGATACTGAGGTACACAGGAGCAACCCCAGCAGACCTCTTTATAAATGGTTGGTCAAACCCAGACTGAAATATTATGTGCATGTCTGGAAACCTCATCCCTAGAAAGATGTTTACTAAACAGAGGTTGCTCAGAAAAGAGGGAGAAGTTGAACTTCTCAGTAAGTTATATGCATACAAAGTGCACTCTTGAAGAAACAAGTTGGGTAGATCAAGCAAACATTTAATTACCTTGAAGGAATCCACAGAATGCAAGTAGATGTCTTTGCAAAAAAGGCATTGAAACATAAAACTCAACCTTGTAGTACAAAAATTCCAAACAAAGCTAATAAAAATGGGTGGACAAAGGACTCAAATAAGGGACAAATCTTAAATATTATTTTTATAAGCTTAGGCATTTGCTAGAATAATAGGATCCGATGTCTTTTCCATCCAGGTTCAACCTTTGGTTTATCAGATTCAAGACATCCCATTTCCAAGGACTTTAACCTCCATGTTCTCCCTCCTCTGTTCCTAAATACCTTGCTCTATACAGAATTCCCTAACCTTTATTTCTGCCTTTCACGGTAGCATCTAGATCTTGAGCTCCACTGCGATATATCTTTTTTTAGTCTGCCTTTGTGTTTTTTTTCATAGTAGGTAGTGTATATTTGTAGTTGTGTTCCTTCCACTAGGTAGGGTTAGGTAGCGTAGGTTTATCTTATAGCATTCATGAATTTTTCTACCTTGTAGTGCCTAAATGGTTTATAGCTGTAATCTTCCCTTTAGTTGATAGGATAGTAGTAACAGTGTAGTATTTGTAGGTTTTGCAGTGTTACATAGTTAGGTAGCTCTTTTTCTAGTGTGTTGTGTTAACTGTTGCAGAGATGGATAAGGGTTTTAAGAAATGTATGGTCTGTGGCCACAAGCAACCCTTCCCAGAACTCGCACTGTTAGTGCATTTACTGTCTCAGCATCTCTTACTTGGAGACTCGATGCTCCATTTGCAACAGCTTTGGGTCCAGGGCTGTCCGTGTACTAAGAGGACAGCTGATCCTTAAGGGTCTTTTACCTGCTGGGAATGTTTTCTCCTCCTACTTTCCAATAATATGTGATGGATTTATTACTTCGTTGAACAGGATTAGAAAGGAGGATTAAAATGATGCATGTGTAGAAATGTAAATTAAATTAATTAATTTAATGTAATGTAATTAATTAAACAAGCAACCAACCACCCAAGTAAATGCAAATGTTCAGATGTTCTTCGTCTCACATTGCTGCAGTCATAACCTGTGGGTAGTCCGCTGTCCTCGGTCGGCCCGAATACCAAAGAGCTAGTCTGGCGTCGGTCATTGTCGCTCAGAGCTGACGTCAGTACGTAGTAGTACTTAAGTGCATGGCCGACGCCATATCCTCAGTCTTTCTTGCCGCATGGCCCGAAGCAGAAGCAGCGTTTGCAAGTGCCGTTCGGCGTTCTGAAATTTTCATTTAACGAGTTTCAGACCGAAGACCAAGTTGGGCTAAGTACCCCGTTGGGGAAATTTTTGTCTTTTCTTGCCTCAGTTATCCGGATGCCAGAAAAAGTTAATTGCATTTCTTGTGGGAAACAGATACCTCATAGGGATTATCATTCATTCTGTATTTCTTGCTTAGGGCCTGAGCATGACGTGGTCGGGTGTCGCTTTTGTGCTAGATTTAATAAGCGCACCATTAAAAGGAGATTAAACTGTGCCAGGCTTGTTTTCGGTAAGCGGTGTAACTATAACATGCCGTCGGATCCTCCGACGCCCGCTACCGCTAAAAAGCGTAAGGATAAATCTTTGAGGTCTAAACCGGATGAGTCGTCCGTTGCGGACGCCGGTTCTACTGAGCCTCCGGTTGAATCTGTGGATCCTGCCGAAGGTTCGGCTGAATCCCAGGGGGAACCTTTACTTTTGCAGGAGTTGGCCTCTCAGGAGGTAGGCCAGGCTGAGGGTGCTTCTCAGGTATCTGAGGTTCCATCTTTACAAAAGGTTATTAGGCCTTCTTCTTCAGTGGCTAAAGGCCATGCTAAGGCCAAACCTTGTCTTGTGGGCCCTGGTCATAGTTCTAGCTCTCCAGCCCCTGTTCCTAAAAAGCATATGTTAAAAATGGCAGAGGATTTGATTACTTTAATCAGGGGTTCTATGCCCCCCCCAGAGAACAGGCCTAGGGTCGAGGCAGATTTAGAGGGAATGGATCATTCTTCAGACTACTCTGATTCCTCAGCTGAAGAAATTCAGGATTTCCCTTCCTATTCAGATTCGGATGCAGAGGACTCCTGTCCTTCTGCTTCCCCTCCAGAGGATTTTTCTTTTTCTGAGACCTTACATTCCATGAGGGAGCATTTCAAGTGGGAAAGTCAGGATTTTTCAGATTCTCAGAAGAGGCTTAGGGAATTTTTGTTTTTGCCTCAGCATAGGCCCTTGGCTATTCCTCCTGTCTTAGATGTTGTTCAGGATGTGTTTTCTGAATCTTCCCTTAATCCTGATTCTTTGCCTCCTGCCCCTGTTAAGCCAGACAGGTATTACAGAGTTCCAGAAGCACATAAGTATTTGTACAAGAATCCTAGAGCTGATCCGGAAACTATTATTCAAGGTCCGAGGGTGTTAGGGCTTCTGTGGCTAAGAATCCAGTTCCTTTGGATAAAGATTCTAGAGCGTTAGATAGGTGGGGGGAAAAAGTGTACACCTCCTCTACGATAGCTATGAGGGCTTTGAATTGCCAATTTCATATGCTGAAGTATCAGAACTTTTTGTTAGGCCAATTGAAATCTAAGGTGGATGCTTTATCTGAGGATATAGAGTGTAAGGAGTCTCCAGGAGTTGGTTCATGCATCAGATCAAGTTGGCAAACATTCTTTGCAGTGTGGTTTCGATGCTCTTCAGGCTTCTTCCAGGGTGGCTGCTACAGGTTCAGTTATTCGTAGACATGCCTGGCTTAAGGATCAAAATTTGTCCGAGCATGTTAAAGCTCGGATTTTGGATGCTCCTCTTCAATCTGAAGTACTTTTTGGTCCTCCTGTGGAATCAGTTTTGAAAAAGATGGAAGATAAGGCTAAGTCTATGCAGACGGTCAAGGATTTTCTGCAGGTGCAGCCCCCTAAGTTTAGTAGGAATTGGCCTGCTAGAGGATGGTCTTATTCTTCTTCGGACTATCAGTCTAAGGGCAGGTCTAGATGTGGTAGAGGCAGGGCTCACGCTCAGGGTTCTTTCAGACTTAGGACTTGGAGTTCTCCTGCACAGTCTTCTGGTGAGGGCAGGGGTCAGCCCTTTCGTAAACAGACCCAATGACCTGTATCTTCAGCTGCCAGACCCTTCTTTACTGGCAGCTCCTCTAGGAGGAAAGTTGGGACTTTTCAAACAAAACTGGCATTTGGTCACCCAGGACAAATGGGTGTTGGATATAATAAATCAAGGTTACAAGTTTTATTTTCACACTTTTCCTCCTTTCAAAGGCATGCTGGATGTGCCTCCCCAGCAAAGGCTGGAGGCTCAGGAACAAATTTCTTTGCTTTTGCAGATGGGGGCAATTCAGGTGGTCCCTCCGTCAGAAGTAGGCCTAGGATTTTATTCCCGTCTATTCCTAGTGCCAAAGAAAGGAAGCACTTGGAGACCAATTCTGGATTTGTCCATTCTCAATACCTACCTAGACATTCCAAAGTTCAAGATGTTAACATTGCAACAACTTCTGCCTATGCTAGGCAAAGATCACTGGATGGTAACCCTGGATCTCAAAGAGGCCTATCTTCATATTCCTATCAGGCCCAGCTGCAGGAGATTCCTGAGATTTCGGGCTGGTACTTCTCATTATCAGTTCTCTGCATTGCCCTTTGGTTTATCTACTGCGCCCAGGGTATTCACAAAAGTTCTGGCTCCTGTAATTGCTTTCTTCAGACAGAGAGGAATACAAATGTATCCTTATCTGGACGATTGCCTGATTCTTGCTCAAGACAAAGACAAGCTACTACAACATCTCCAGTATGTAATGGCAGTTTTAAGGTGCCTAGGGTATTCTGTGAACGAAATAAAGTCCAGTCTAGTGCCCTCTCAGGACATGTGCTTTCTGGGTGTGAGACTGAATACAGCTTCTCAGATGGCATTTCTGACCCCGGACAAACAAAGAACTCTTCATCTATACTTCCAGCGGTTATCAGTAATGTCCAGGCTGACTGCAAGGACAGTCCTTCAAGCCTTGGGGTTCATGGCATCTTGCATTCTAGTACTTCCCAATGCCAAACTGCATATGAGGAAGCTACAATGGTATCTCAAAAGTGTGTGGACTCAACATTGCCACGGTTTGGACACTGTCATTCGGATTATACCTTGCATCCAGAAGGAATTCTTGTGGTGGGCTCAGGAATGTCACCTAAACAAGGGACTCTCTGTGACCCGACCAGAGGCGAGTCAGATCCTAACGATGGATGCCTCGGACTTGGCTTGGGGAGCACACTTCAATGGGAAATGGATACAAGACATGTGGCCTCCCAAACTACTACACTTGCATATCAACATGAAGGAGATGTTAGCAGTCCAATTTGCTTTGATGGCCTTCAAGGACCTACTTCAGCCGGGACAGGTGTTGATTCAGACAGACAACACAACAGTCATGTGGTACATCAACAAGCAGGGGGGAACCCATTCCTACCCTCTTTGCAGACAAGCAATGATTTTGTGGGAGACTGCTCTAAGTTTGCAAATCAATCTTCAAGCACGGTTTCTGCCAGGAGCACAGAACTCCCTAGCAGATGTATTGAGCAGACAAATTGTGGATCCCCACGAGTGGAAACCGGATCCTCAGGTATTCAAACAATTGACCGTGGCTTGGGGAACTCCAGACATAGATCTGTTCGCTTCTCCACTGAATTTTCAACTGCCAAAATTTTGCACAAAGATGTTCCACCCAAATGCTTGGAAAGTGGATGCTCTATCTTTCAGTTGGAACAACCTTCACGTCTATGCTTTCCCTCCTCTGCCTCTTCTTCCCAAGGTACTCTTGAAAGTCAGGCGGGACAGGCCTTGCATGATTCTAATAGCACCAGATTGGCCACGTCAGCATTGGTATCCTCTGCTGAGGAGTTTAATTCAGGATCCTCCTTGGCCTTTGCCACAGATTCCTCATTTGTTATCCCAGTCAAACAATCATTTTCTCAATGTCAGGGTGCAGTCCCTGCATCTAACAGCCTGGCGTATTCTGTATTAGAGCCGGTGGGGTCTCAGCTTCCTCAACAGGTTTTAGATGTCATTTTGGAAGCAAGGCGGCCTAGTACTCAAAAAGTTTATGCTGATAAATGGAGGAGATTTTTTCTTTGGAGCTCAGCAAAGGGCTTTGATGTTTCAGTACCTAATTTGAGTTTTGCACTACAGTATCTTACTGAATTACTGGACAAGGGTTTGTCATTCTCTTCTGTGAAAGTTCTTGCTGCAGCCATTTCTGCTCACTATGATTGTGACCCTCCTTTATTTTCTCACCCTTTGTTCAAACAATTTCTGAGAGGGGCAAAAAATATAAGACCCCCACGTAGAGCTCCTACTCCTTCCTGGGATCTCAATTTTGTGTTGGAGAAACTTACTTTACCTCCTTTTGAAACCTGCAGCTACGTCTGAGTTGAAGTTTTTGTCTTGGAAGACTGCTTTTTTGTTGGCCATTACTTCTGCTAGGAGGGTATCTGAATTGCAGGCACTCATGGCAGTTGAACCCTTTCTGATATTCCATAAGGATAGAGTTTCTTTGCGTACTAACCCTACTTTTATGCCTAAAGTGATTTCTAATGTGGCCTTGAACCAGTCTATTCATTTGCCTACTTTTTATGTTGATCCCCAAAATAAGGGGGAAAAAGTCTTGCATTCTTTGGATATCCACAGGCAGCTACGTTATTATTTGAGCAGAACTAAAGAGTTCAGACAGACTCAACAATTATTTGTTTCCTTTGCTTTGGGTTCACAAGGGAAAGCTGTTTCAAAGCAGACTATTTCTAAGTGGATTGGTCAATGTATTGCTTTTTGTTATTCTCATCATGGGAAGAATGTTCCTGCTGGGATCAGACCTCATTCTACTAGGACTACTGCCACATCTACTGCTTTTTTGAGGGGGGGTAACTACTAAGGATATTTTGGAAGCAGCTACTTGGAGTTCAGTACATACTTTTACTAAGCATTACCATCTCCCTCTTTATTCCAAATCCAGGGCTGGGTTTGCCACTGCTATTTTACAGAGCATGTTAGCAGCTCCTAATGCTATTTAGTTTGCCAGCCTCCCTTTTCCTTTGCTTTGGGATTCTACCCACAGGTTATGACTGCAGCAATGTGAGACGAAGAACATAGTACAGTTTTGTACCTACCATAAATGTAGATGTTCGAGGATCTACATTGCTGCAGTCCTATTATCCCTCCCTCCTTCCCCTCTATAGTTTGGGGTTGCTGTGTTTCTTTTTGGGATACTCTTTATTTCCACACTGGTGGTTGTTGGGTGTTTACTATTTTGGCTCTGGCCTTTCATTTTTAGGCCTTCTGACATCTGGGGCAAGAAAGACTGAGGATATGGCGTCGGCCATGCGCTTAAGTACTACTACGTACTGACGTCAGCTCTGAGCGACAATGACCGACGCCAGACTAGCTCTTTGGTATTCGGGCCGACCGAGGACAGCGGACTACCCACAGGTTATGACTGCAGCAATGTAGATCCTCGAACATCTACATTTATGGAAGGTACAAAACTGTACTTTTAAAACTGACTGCAAATGCTGCTGATTAGCCTTGTTTGCTTGCGTCTTTCCCACTTTGTACAGATATGAATTTCAGCAGTTTGTCTTAAAGTGCACTCGTAACTTTTCTTAGCGAAATGTTGATATCCCAAACTCTAGAGTTGCTGTTAAGCCACTGGCATATCAAACATGAGGAGGGTATTTTCTTTGACCTTTCTAAATTTTTTTTTCACTTTCACACCAAATTCCTGTAAATACAGTATCTGAGATTGGGATGAATTGAAGTAATATAAAGTGGTTCAAAAGCTGCCTACGTGAACATTTTCAGTGTTCATTGGCATAATGCATACTCCCTTTTAATGAACTTGGTTTAAGCTACTCAAGGCTGTTTTAGATCCTCTTCTGTTTATTATTTTCACCAGTTAAATGTTTGATATAAAAAGTGGCAATGGTTCAATGTACAGATAACATAACACTTATCTCTGCCAACAATATAAATAATCTATAAATTTAGACAAAAAAAAAAAAACAGTTTAACAAAACAGACACGTGACAGTGTGAAGTTCAGCTAATGCTTAAAACTAAAAGAGTAACATATTTGCTTCTGAAAGAAAAGCAAAGAAGCTGCTATTAATAATTATTCTCTGAACAATGCATTCATTGAACAAGTATCTCATAAAAAATTATTAGGACTAGTTATAGATAACCATCTAAAATATTGTTAATTGATTATATGATTAGACAAACTAAACGCATGGAACGCATGTGATGATATATCACCCTAACATTGTGCAGGGGGATCGCGGTTCAGTAAGGAACTAGGAAATGGCCCATTTCCTCACTGTAGTGCAATCTCGGAGTTGGTATATTTAATGTGCAGAGGGTGTGGGGGACAAGGGTGCAAAATACTAGAATTAATGTACTGATGACTGTAGAGTTTAATGGTACGTTAATGTGCATATCAGGAGGTGAGTGATGTTACCTCCTGCTATGTCGAATACATCGAACCATGGTTGTTGATGTATTCATTTTCGCTTTGGTTTACTTTTTGGCATTCCGAATTCCACATTTCAGGTCAACATTCTTAATGGTCGACCGAAGCGAATTCGAAATGCCAGTAGTAAACCCCACCCTTAAACTAATTCCTTGTTGAAGCACCTTTTGATTTAGTTAAAGCATTCAGTCTTCTTGGGTAGGAGGTTGTCAGCATGGTACATCTTGACTTGGCAATATTTGCCCACTCTTTCTTGCAAAAGTGCTCCAAATCTGTCAGATTGCGAAGGCATCTCTTGTGCACAGCCCTCTTCAGGTCACCCCACAGATTTTCTATTGGTTCAAGGTCTGGGCTCTGGCTGGGCCACTCCAAAACATTAATTTCCTTCTAGTGAAGCCACTCTTTTGTTGACTTGGATGTATGCTTAGGGTCATTGTCATGTTTAATGGTGAAATTCCTCTTAATCTTCAGCTTTCTAGCAGACACCTGTAGGTTTGGGGTCAAAAGTGACTGGTATTTGGAACTTTTGATAATTCCCTCCACCTTGACTAAAGCCCAAGTTCCAACTAAAGAAAAGCAACCCAAAAGCATGATATTGACACCACCATGCTTCACTGTGGGGATAATATTCTTTTGGTGATGCAAAGTGTTGTTTTCCGCCAAACTTAGCTTTTGGAAATGTGGCCAAAACGTTCAACCTTGTCACCATAACACATTTTCCCACATGCTTTTGGGAGACTTGATGCATTCTTTTGCAAATTTTAGCTGGGCCTGGATGTTTTTCTGTGTAAGAAAAGGCTTCCGTCTTGCAACCCTACCCCATAATCCAGATATATGGAGAATATGGGAGATTGTTGTCCCAAGTAGTACACAACCTGTACTTGCCAGAAATTCTTGCAGTTCCTTCAGTGTTGCTTCATATCTCTTGGCAGCCTCCCTGACCAGTTTTGTCTTGTTGTTGCATCCATTTTGGAGGGATGTCCAGTTCTTAGCAATGTCGCTGTTGTCCATATATTCTCCACTTTTTGATGACTGTCTTCACTGTGTTCCATGGAATATCCAATGCTGTGGAAATTTTGTTGTACCCTTCTCCTGACTGATAACTTTCCAAAATAAGATCCCTTTGCTTTGTAACCTGTCTGTGACCATGGCTTTTGCTGTAGCAGGCAACTGAGTAAATGTGTGTGTGTGTGTGTGTGTGTGTGTGTGTGTGTGTGTATATATATATATATATATATATATATATATATATATGTGTGTGTGTGT
>NC_056729.1:15074612-15107112 GCF_019279795.1 Protopterus annectens | reverse complement strand
CAGACTGTGAAAGATTTCTTACAGGTTCAGCCTCCTAGATTTTCCAGGAATTGGCCCTCCACAAATTGGTCCTTTCCCACGTCTGACAGGCCTCAAAGGGGAAGATATAGACGCCCCAGAGGTCGAGCTCAGGCAGAGGCCTCTTACAGGTCCAGACAGTGGACTGCTTCATCACCTAGAAGGGGTGAAGACAGATCTCAATCACAAAGGAAGCAGATCCAATGACTCCCTCTGCTGGGCTACAGGTCCTCTTTGCCTGGAAGCCCCTCTCGGAGGAAAACTTTCTCTTTTCTACCAAAATTGGACTCAGATTACCCAGGACAAATGGGTTTTAGACGTGATTTTAAGAGGTTACAAATTCCACTTTCATACTCTGCCATGGTCTATCGGTTGGCCAGATCTGCCAAAACATCAGTGGTCAGAGGCCTTAAATCAAGTGGATGCCTTATTGGCCATGAGAGCCATAGAGCCTGTTCCACTTTCAGAGATGGGAAAAGGTTTTTACTCAAGACTATTTCTGGTTCCAAGAAAGCAAAATTCATGGAGACCGATTCTGGACCTTTTGGTATTAAACACCTTCCTGGAAATTCCAAAATTCAAGATGCTTACTTTACAACAACTTCTTCCAATGCTCTCCCAGGATGCCTGGATGGTGACATTGGACTTGAAAGAAGCCTACCTACACATTCCTATCAGGCAGGAACGCAGGAAATACCTCGGGTCCAAGGCAGTTTCAATTCTCTGTACTGCCCTTTGGTTTATCTACTGCGCCCAGAGTCTTTACCAAGTGCCTGGCTCCAGTAGTAGCTTATTGCAGACTCCAAGGGATTCAGATGTACCCTTACCTGGATGACTGCCTGATTCAGGCGGACAGCAAAGACCTTTTACTTCAGCATCTGCTTTTTGTTCAACGTCTTCTCCTAATACTGGGATTTTCAGTGAACACAAAAAAGTCACATTTGATCCCCTCTCAGCAAATGATCTTTTTGGGAGCTTTTCTAGACACAAACTTGCAAAGGGCCTTCCTCACTCCAGAAAAGCAATTACAGCTGGCCTCAATTTTCAAAAACTTGGCTACTTTAACTCAGCTCACTGCAAGGAAATTCCTGCAGGCATTGGGCTACATGGCTTCTTGCATTCTGTTGATCAATTTTCAAAAACTTGGCTACTTTAACTCAGCTCACTGCAAGGAAATTCCTGCAGGCATTGGGCTACATGGCTTCTTGCATTCTGTTGATTCCAAATGCAAGGCTTCACATGAGAAAACTTCAATGGTACCTAAAGAGTGTATGGTCACAGCATTACCACAGTCTGGACACAATGATTCCACTGATTCCCTGCCTCCAGAAGGAGTTCCTTTGGTGGTCCAGGGCTTGTGCTTTAAACAAAGGGAATCCCTTCCGTCTGCCTCAACCTTCTCAGACCATAACCACGGACGCATCAGATTATGCTTGGGGAGCTCATTTTCAAAATCTTTGCCAGCAGGGTTCTTGGACAAAGAAGCATCTAGCCTGGCATATCAACTTGAAGGAAATGTTGGCAGTTCAAAATGCTCTTCTAGCCTTCCAAAAACATCTAAATCCGGGGCCTCTTCTGATTCGTACAGACAATACCACAGTCATGTGGTACATAAACAAGCAAGGGGGCTCTCATTCTTACCCCCTCTGCAGACTAGCCATGAAGTTATGGGGCACGGCTTTAAATCTGAATCTGCATCTTCAAGCTCAATTCATTCCAGGAAAACAGAATCTCTTAGCAGACAGCCTAAGCAGAAACCTTTTGGATCCTCATGAATGGATGCTGGACCCCAGCCTATTCAGCAAGATTACTGCAGTTTGGGGTTGTCCTCAGATAGATCTGTTTGCATCCCATCTCAATCATCAGCTGCCTCTTTTTTGCACCAGGTCCTTCCACAAAACAGCTTGGAAAGTGGATGCCCTGTCATTCAGCTGGAGGAACCTTTCGGGATATGCCTTCCCTCCTCTTCCTCTTCTTCCTCGGGTATTACTGAAATTAAAACAGGACAAGCCCAAGATAATCATTCTGATAGCTCCAAATTGGCCTCGGCAGTTTTGGTATCCAACCTTAAAACACCTGTTCTTGGAACCTCCTTGGATTCTACCTCTGAACCCTTCTCTTCTGTCCCAGCATCAGGGTCAGATGCTACACCCTCAACTCAAGACCCTATGTCTGGCAGCTTGGCTCTTCAAGGGCCTTTGATTCCTTCTGCTTTTCCCAAACAAGTTTTGGATGTTCTTTTAGAAGCTAGACAACCTAGCACTAAGAAATCTTATGCTTCTAAATGGAAAAGATTTTGTATTTGGATGCAGGACCGAGGTTCTAACCCTATTGTGCCTGATATTTCCTCTGTTTTACTTTACCTCTCAGACCTTTTGCTTAAAGGCCTCTCCTTTTCATCCATCAAAATTCATGCTTCTAATATCTTAGCTCATTTTAACACTGATCCTCCCATTTTTTCTCACCAATTGGTGAGACAATTTTTGAGAGGGGCTAAGAATTTGAGGCCTCCCAGAACTCCTCCTGTTCCTGCTTGGGATCTTAATTATGTCTTGGAGAAACTTACTTTGCCTTTTTTTGAGCCTGCTGCGGCTTCAGATATCAAGTTCTTATCCTGGAAGACAGCTATTTTGTTAGCATTGACTTTTGCCAGAAGGGTTTCAGAGTTGCAAGCTGTCATGGCTGTAGAACCATATATTATTTTCCACCAAGACAGAGTTTCCTTGAGGACCAATCCTACATTTATGCCTAAGGTGATTTCGAAAGTGGCTCTAAATCAGACTATTCACCTTCCTACCTTCTTTCCTAATCCTCAAAATAAAGGGGAAAGGATTTTACATTCATTGGACGTACACAGACAGCTACGTATTTACCTGGACAAAGCTAAAGATTTCAGAAAATCTGATCAATTGCTTATCTCTTATGCCTCCAGTTCTCTAGGCAAGGCTATTTCTAAACAAACTATTTCCAAATGGATTGCTCATGGAATAAGGTTTTGTTACTCTTACTATGGGAAACAGATTCCAGGTACTGTGAGGAGTCATTCTACTAGAGCAGCTGCCACATCAGCAGCTTTTCTCAGAGGAGTTCCTACCAAAGATATTTTGGAAGCTGCCACTGGAGTTCAGTGCATACTTTTTCCAAGCACTATAATCTCCCTCTGTATTCTAAGTCTAGGGCAGGCTTTGCCTCTGCTGTTTTGCAGGGTCTTCTTGCTGCCCCTACTTCTGCTTAGCCTCCTCCCTCTTTCACTGCTTTGGGATTCCACCCTACAGTTATGACTGCAACAGTGAAACACGAAGAACATAGTGCAGTTGTGTACACCTACCATAAATATAGATGTTTGAGTGTCTTCACTGTTGCAGTCGGTGTTTCCCTCTCCCCTATCCCCTCTTATTCTTGTTTGTTCCCTCTTCCACTTCTTTTGTGGTGTATTTGTGTTTCCTTTTTGGACACCTTTTGGTTTACTGGGGGCTTCTGACATCTGGGGCAAGAAAGGCTGGAGAAGATGGCGTCGGCTGACGGCTTTATACCTCTCCGTTCTGACGTCAGGGTACTTGCTGGTACAGCCGACGCCGGACCCAGACTTTGGAATTCTGGCTGACCTCGGGCTTCCTGCCGGCAGGAACACCCTATAGTTATGACTGCAACAGTGAAGACACTCGAACATCTACATTTATGGTAGGTGTACACAACTGTACTTTGCTACACTGTCTCACTATGCCCATGTCGACCAGGCTGACAGGAGAAACTGATAGGAATTGTCCGGACATAGTGTTCTGAAGCTTGGATGGACTTATGGAGAGAGTGTTTTGATAAGGGGGGTAAATCACCCCCTACATAAATCATATTTTTAGGTCACATTTGGGTTGCACACCTAGGCCCTAGTAGTCATTAGCCTAGTATACACCTATAAAGAGGTTTTTGGGGACCATAACATTTGATGCAGTTTAGTAAATTACCCCACAACTTATGTATTCATAGTCATGTTTTATTAGTGTTGACTTCAGCCTGTTAATGAGATTTATGCTATTGCTGACTTCTGACTTTTTTAAGAGAGTAAAGTTTTCTGTTAGAAAAAAAAGCTTGTGTGTATACCAGGACAGATGACACAGGTTTCTATTACTTTCTATTGTCCTTCCATATGACATTGCAGACTTTTAATTTGTTTGTGATTAAGAGGATTAAAAAAAATGAAAGTGATTAGATAATGCATGTTTAATTTAAATTAAATGCAAAAATGGTCTAAAACTTATCTAATTATTTAGCATTAACCCACAAGAAGGTGTGGGTATCAGCATTTACCAACCGTTGGTAAGGTTTTGCCCTTATAATTAAACATAGCCAATTGTGGGAAATCCTGCAAGATACACATCCAGAAGTAGGTTATTGCTGTTGTACAAATACATTTTTAAGAAAGAAATTGCTTACTCTTCTTAAATAATGCTTTTGTAAAATGGCACTTTAGTGTTCTTTTACAGGCTTCCTGATTTGCAGATGTACTGCACATGTGTATAGTATGTATGTCTACACACTTGCACAGAACATCTATACAGTGCTAGGGAGCTGGCATAGAAGATAGCATACCGAGGTCAATTTGCCACTGTATTTTTTTTTCATAATTTATATGTTGGGAAAGTATGGCAGCATTAAAACACCACAAAAAGGACTCTGTAATGCTATAATATAAAAACTTTTATTAAGCAACGACGACAAAGCTTTCATATAGACAAATCCTTCATCAGTGTAATGAAACATAAATCACAAACCATACTTAAATAAAACCATTAATGATAGCCCAGTCAGTATAAAAATACAATCATTTAAAAACAGTCATAAAATTTTAAAAATTTTATTTTTCTTGCATAAAAGCATTTCTAGCTTAAACATTTTTTCTAGCTAAATAGAAAAAAAAAATACTTCAGTGATAACTGTTTATAGTTCAATGCTGGTTCAGTGCTAACCTGCTTATTAACATTGGGTGTTATTAATGGTTTTATTTAAATCTGGTGTGTGATTTATGTTTCATTACACTGATGAAAGATTTGCCTATCCGAAAGCTTTGTTGTTGCTTAATAAAAATGTGTATATTATAGCATTACGGAGTCTTTTTTGCTGTCTTTTATGTGGTGGACTTTGGTTTGCGACTGTGTTTTATCATAGTTTCAGCCCTGTGCTTTTTGGATATTTTTTTCAGTATGGCAGCATTACCAGAATAATGTGGGCAGGGTAAACATACGAGGAAAGTGAGGGACATTATGTTAATGTCTGGACAGCTGAGTGTGTGACAGAAGGAGGCACGGCTAGTACAGCTAGCTGACATTTTGTAAGTATATGTCATTGGTGAAGATAGAAATGATTTATACAAGATAATTGTTACAAATGTGTTAGAACTGTATGTCATGTGTATCAAAAACTGCTTGTATAGACGTGTGTTTAAAAGGTATTTGCAAAGTGCACTTTGAAATGTAACCACAATGTGCCCTTCTGGAATAGAACAGAAATGTACATGTACTATTGTAACTGTTTAAATGTATATATTTTAAGTGGAAACTGGAATACTGGAGGTTAACCTCAGTCAAGCAAACTTTAGAAAAGTATCTGAAATTAAATTACTTTATAGGCTAGACCATAAAATATGGTATCATTCAGTTCTCAATGCAGCAAGAGACAAAGTCTGTGTTAGGAAGCTTTCTGTATTTTATTTAGGATGAACTAATTACTAGTCTTGAAAGCATGAAGAAATGCAGTTGTTTTACGACTTCCAGTATCTGCCAAAGATCTAAGGAAAAGCTATTGTCTGAATATTTTTACAGATAGATGCTAAATGCTGCCAGCTTCTAACAATGGGGGTTTTGGTCTTGAAATTCTATGTCAGATGACCAGAAATTATGTCATTCTGCAAACTACGCCAGCAGTAATAGTTTAGATATTAATTTGAGAAGTCACTTAGTGAGACAGAACATTCTGCATTATGTCTTGGACCTGACAACAACAAGATCCGCTCACCACGTTTGCCTTACTCTAAGTAAGTTTTAGGGTATAGTAATTTTCTTCAGTAATATAGTGAAGCTTAGTTTAGATATTTTTCTTTGTGTGAGCCTGTACTGCAATGTTGTTTTAAATATTTCCTTTGGTTTTGAACTCTGATGTCACTGTGAATATATATTTAGTATTGTCTTGTTGTTTTATTATTCATTATTAAATATATTTGAACCTTTCATTGTGGCTGATCTCTGTAGAGATATTTAAGCTTTGAGAGTACTTGCATATTTGTTTGGTGACACTATGTGGGCCACTCCTCATAGCCTTTCTCTTGATCAAACTACCATTTGTATTATAACAATTGTTAATATATATATATATATATATATATATATATATATATATATCTATAAAATTGTATTACTATTAATATTACACAATAAGATTGGACACCCTTTGTTAAGGGCCTTAAAGTAGCTGATAAGGAGTGACTGGTGGCAGTAGAAACTACATTATAGTGTGGGCAGAAGGGAGCATAGCTAGTAAACCTGTGCCATTCTTTCCCAGGTGTTTGTGTGTGTGTAAATCAAACCTCAAAGAATGTGCGTGTCAGCTACTTGGGCAGGGACACAAAACACTGGTTGAACAGAGACGTTGCTGGAGGTCTTGGCTTGGTCCCTCAACTGCGATCTCAACTTTATAGTTGTGGCAGTGGGGACTCTTATTGGGGATCCTGGAGAAAGAGGGAGAAACTAGCCCCAGACTGACTGTGGTCTCTACATGCTCTTACAGGAAATTGTACTTCATACAGAGAGCTGCATCTGGAAATACTGTGCATGTGTAGTTGTTATCCTATCAGTGAACATTCCCCCTGTTGCCAGTTGTGAGGATTGAGGCTTCTTGATTACTGTTCCAGTGGAGGGCTGTCACAGAGAGGTAAGGCGAAAAGCAATAAATACCTTTTAACTGTCCAGATTTTTGCTAAGTGTCCTTAATTTTCTTATATTTGTTCTGTCCCTCTTAAAATATTTTAAGTTTTTTTTTAGCATATCTTAATAGAAGGTAATGCTGCTAAACGGTTAAGTGACTTTTTTTCCTTTTGAGATATAGTTGATTTACAGTGGGCACACTGACTGGGTTATCTAATTAATGTGCCTGTTTTTGAGTATCACTGAGCTGTTCTAATCATGTAAACAAAGAAAATGTGCCTTATTTCAGTGGTGGTGGCTTGATTAAAACAGAAACAAACAAAAAAATAGTATTTCACATATGAGGTTTTAGCAAATAAAGTAGGACCCCTGGACATGTCATTGAGGCTAAAATACCTGAAATAAGTCCTCATTGCAGTACTTGAAGCATACAATAATTCTGTGCTATACATATAAGAATGGAACACATCTCAAAGCATGTTCAAAATATGAATAAAGACAGATATAGAATGCACATGCTAAATTATTCAACTTTAATGAGTCAACTCGGCTATGTATTTCATTCAACTAAAATCATTCACTCAGTGTTTTAAAACCACATGCTGCTGTGTATAAATCAAATATGTAATAAACTACAGCAGAATGCTGGATTTATCTCTTCTTTGACAGGAAGCCTTCTTATCTATCTTGTGGCCTTGCTTACATGTAAGTTATGATTCTTACTTGTAAAGATAAAGGTCTTACTGTAGTTCATCCTGTTAGTTACTTCCTTCTACAAAATGGTATAAAACATAGTGAATGTGTTTAGTATTCTCAATACAATTGTTAGACTATTTTTCTCTGACAATGTAAATATAAAAAAGAAAATATGTACAAGAAATGTATGTATAGTAAAAACAAACAGGCTTTATTTTACCTCTACAGGATCTTGTGCTGAGATTTACTTTGTGCTGTTTTTATTGTAGAGTTTAGATGAAATGTAAATACCCTAGAGCACATTCTGATTGGATTGTCAGCTAAAATAACTATGATTCCTCTTGACAAAAAGGGATTAGCATTCTTTTATTATTATAATTTATGTCACATGCTGCTGTAGGATTGCCAGTGGCTCAGAGTAGTTTATCAGACTGAAAATTACAATATTTCCAGTGCTGATTTGAAAGAAAAGTTGCAACTGATAATAGAAGATCCAGCTGTAGTCTTATGATCCATAAGCAGCTTTTCCTACAATTTCCATAACTGACTTTGGATAATATAATAATAACCCACGCCTGGGTGTGGGTAATGCTGGATTTACCCACGGTTGGTGTGGTTTGGTCACGAGGGCGAAAGGCACTTTTTCCATTAGTATAAGTCTGATTTACAACGTTCATGCTGACCAATCAGTGTGCAGGTTTTGGAATATTAATGGAGGGTCGTTGTATAATGCCTTTTATCTAACATGCTGACCAACTGAGTAAGGAATTGTGAATTGGTTTAGTGTGAACTGAAAATCTGAGAAGACATTTTATGTGGTTTCCATAGCTACTTGTTAAGCAAAGAACATTTTTATTTATTTTTTTATTTAGGATAATCTTTTAGTGCTGTTTTGAGTGGTTTAATTTGTTTACTTTATTTATTGCCATTCATTACTGGAAAGATCTGACTAGTTAATGCACCCCTTTTTAGCAGATATCAGTGAGAAAAACTCCACATATAAACGTAATACTGTTACATGACAATACAGTAATACAGGGGTTCCCAAAGTGTGCGCTGTGGTGCCCTTGGGAGCTGCTGCTTCCTCACAGGGGCTCCGCGAACTAATAAGTTTAGCCGCAAAATAAACCACAAACTAATACGCTTATTACTAAGTGTATTAGTTTGCAGTTTATTTTGCGGCCACACTAAAGGTTATATAGCATTGCAGTACATTATAGTGAAAAAACAAGGATGAATCATACATGTAACAACAGTCCGTGCTTATGTCTTCATTCAGTCAAGGTGCTTTTCTGAAATTACTTCAACTCAGCAAAATCTGCCTACAACACAAAAATGACAAGGTATACATGAAACTGACTACCACAAAACACATTTGGGGTTAGCATAACGATTAAGGTGGTTACCTTACATACACAAAGTACAGGATTTGATTCTTAAGCATAGCTAGGCTTTAAACAAACCTCCTGGGGGTTGTTTGCCTATTAATTATCAATAAACCTATGAACATGTCATGATCTACTTGCCTGATACAGTGCAATATGTATGTCTGCTCACAGTCAGCAAATAAGCATTACTATTTTATAATAAAAATAAAATTTCTGTATGCTTACATACATTTTCTGAACACAAACCCTTGTCTGACTACCCTAGCCATCTCGAATTAAGATGTACAGTCTTAGGGAAGACACTAGCAAGATGTAAATGGTCTCGGCACTCAGTTGTCTTGTATTTCCTACACCTGGCTAACTTGGTCACCACTGCTGTGACACTAATTAACCACGTTAGAGAAGAAAAGAGAAATGCTTTTGTTAACCGCAAGCCAATCAAAAGCTTTACTGTCCCATCATTTTTTTCATTCTAGATATCATAAACAAATTTGGTGTACTTGATATGGGTGCAGCCTTGCTCAGGTAAATTCCCCAGACCCGGAAGAATCTATCCGGGATAAGAGAATTCGCTGGGATATTCTCACAGTAGGATGCTGCTTTTATGTCCTCACAAATTTGTGTTGTCAAATAACAGAAACAAAATGTTTACCTTAACTCATGAAGTACAGCATTCAATCTGGTTACTAAGAACTACATCTTAAGTTTCCTCTCCGTATCAACAGTCACCAACAAACTGGTTTATCCCTACTTTATGGTTCTCCAACAGTGTGGTAAATAAGAAGAATCCCTATCATCTGTGTTGTAAAAACGGACAGGTATTGGAATTTTTGTTAAAAGTACATGTCACATGATGTTAACTCACAAAGGAAAGCAAGTTTTGTCCACCCCATTCTCACTAGTTTTACCAGTGTGTGAAAACAAAAAAGTGTAAGTTTTAAACTAGGTTAACTTGTAAGTTCTAGTATGCAGTAAATTAACTACAATTCCCAGAGAGCGTTGTGAAGCAATAATCTTGTGACGTAATGGCAATAGTTGGTAGGTGGATGGTGCAGGCTGAGCAGAGAGCAGTCGAGAAACGTTCTTCAAAGGCGGGAAAAGGCAAGGTGGCATGTGCCTCTGTGTACCTTGTTGGCCTGGCCGTGGAAAAACGCGAACAGTTTGTGTACTGCTGCCCAAGTCAGCAGCACTAATGAAAGTGCTGCACTTAAACGTGAATTATTTGGATAACAAAAGGAACGGGTGTGCAAGTAATAAATTTAGGTGCTGATAGTAGGAAGTACAAGATGATTATGTCACAAGATAGTTTACAGATCACCAATATCTGTGTATATGTATTTGTATTAGAGAAGACTGCGGGTGGCATGCATTCAATAAACATGAAGCTGTATTTTACATCCTCATTTGCAATTGTACTTATTTTGTATTAGATGAAGCATTAATCATACCTCTCAACTGTCCAGTTTTTCGCAGAATGTCTAGATTTTGCATCATATTTTTGGTCTGTTCCTCATACAATTTGAGGTTTTCTGGCAAATCACTGGGATGATCTGAGGACTGAAGTTATCAAATAATACATTTGAGTTTCAGACTTCAAATCCTTCAGAAAATGTATGTTGACACAAACCCTGTTACTCTAGCAACTTTCTTGGTTTATAAGAACAATATTTAAAAAAAAATATTTAAAAAAAAAAATGTCTCCGTTTTTGGCCATTTGTTCCCCCATTTTTTCAGGCTTTGTCCATATTTCTTGCACCAAGAGGTTGAGAGATATGATGAAGCTCAGTGGTTTATCTGTACGAAATATATTTTACTAAGAATTTAAGCATACTCTTGTCTTGTACTATTGTTGATGCGATTTGTTAGTTATTCCTGTTTCTGTTTATACTGCATTTAACAGTGGTTAGTGGGATAACCTCCCTGGTTCCTCTCTGAAAACTCCAGGCAGGGATGATCCAGAAAACCCAGAATATTCTTATTTCGTTAATTGATGTTCTGCCACAGCACAGTTTTTGTTAAAATGCAAAGTAGTGAATATCAGTGTCCTAAAACTTGAAATTTCAACAGTAAGAATATACCATAGCTCCTAGCAACATGCTACGCCCCCACAACGTGGGTGTTTGAGAGGTCTGATAGGTTTGGTGTGGAGTGCTAGCCAACCACAACGCGACTGCAAAAGAAGAATTTTGCTGTTTCTTATCACTTGTCAGAGTGAAGAACTTTTTGTGAGAAGAGTGAAAACTGTGTTGTAGAAACAACAAAAGAATGCATTTTGTTGTAACTGCTCTAGCTTCTGATAGTATACAAAGAAAAAATAGTACATAGTTCTTAATACTTTTGGGCGCTTCCTGTACGCCTTCTAAGCAGCACTTTTCTAGCTGCATGCATTCTGGATTTTTGTCTTTTTTTACTTTAGAAAACAAAACCGATATTATTTAACGTTGTCTAAATACTGCAATGATGTACAATTTTCTAAGAAGGGAGCACTGTTAGGTTATTAATCTAAAAGTAAACAGTTTGTCTTAACACCAAAATGTTTGTAGGGTTGCAGTCTAAGTTCTGAAACTTAACTAGCTAAGTGTAGCATGCATAGCTGTCAACCTCTTATCTCTAGAATCAGGTGAAAAAAAAGAATGAGTGGGTATTGAGTCAAATCAGGGGACTGTCTAAAATGATTATATTCAGTAGGCACCTCAAAGTGCTGAGAGTTATATTGATACAGGTGATCTGCATTTTTGGTATTGTTAACGACTTGAACCCTCACATTGTTTCGTATCGAAAAGTCACTGTATTGACTATTGAGAGACTGAACAAAATTCTGAAATGTAAGTGGAGAGAGTTGAGAAGAATACCAGAGAGTGGCGATACTTCTTTGGATACATACCTCTCACTTTCTTAGTGCAACAATTCTGGATAAAGCAATTTGCTTTTATAAACTTAGTTGCAAGACATGTTTTGCATCAGCGATCATGTTTTTGCAGAATAGGAAGTGTGAAACTCACATGGCTGTCATTCTATAGTCACGACAATCCTCAGTGATCATTTGTCAGACAACTACCAATTTTATGAGGACCAGATCAAAAATATGAGGAAAAAAATCTGAGCATTGTATGAAATTCTGAACAGTTAGAAGTATGTGTGCGTCCCTGTAAATATCAAGAAGGGACGCTGCCCACCCCAACAATTTTGGGTTTTAAACTAATTACCATATGGTTGTGTCCCCAATACTGTCTGTCTGGGGCTATTTTTGTTCTTTGTCTCTACTCTTTTAATTAAAAAAAAATATTATTTCACAAAGTATACTTGTTAGAATTTGACGGGGGGGGGGGCGCCTTGGGAAAACCGGGATTCAACAAGGGAGCCAAGAATCAAAAGAGTTTGGGAACCACTGCAGTAATATAATTTGAAAATAATGCATAGATGACATACAGATTACCATACAGTATATATACTAAAATTAGCAGTAATTGTGAGTATGCATATCATTTTATGGAAAACAAACAACTGCAGCAAGTAAGAAACGCAATGTACATAGTTTTAAGTTGTTGAAAGTAATATATTTCTGATTTAATATTTTTAGTGATAGAGAAATAGTTGGTGGTAATCAATGATGTATCATGTGGCAGTATTGTACTATCCTTGTAAGCTGTCCTGGTGAGGAGCGCTGACTTTGCCATTTGTCTGCCAAGTAAGATTTTAGCTGTGTTTTGAAGGGGGGCTTGAGACAGATTGCCTAAATAAGGAGTGGTACTCCAAATTTTGGAGACATACTTACAGAAAAGAGAGTTGACTGCCGAGTTATTTGATTTGGAGATATGTAGAAGAAATTTGTCAGTAGATTGAAGTGATCTAGCTGGAATATATAGTGAAATGAGATTGACAAGGGATGACCATTTGTCTGGTTTATGGATGAGGTTCAGGATTATGAGGAGTTAGGAGTGTGTGAAATGGTGGGGAGTTCTAACATGTGTACTACTTTGAGAACTGTGCAGTGGTGGGTCCTACAGGGAAGGTTGATAGCACATTTAGCAATCTTGTCATAGTATTGGTCCATCTTGTTGAGTAGGGGAGGAATGTAGGTTAGCAAGGATAGGAGCAGATTGAAGGAGTGCAACAGGAGGAGCGAGAAGACGGTATTTTTTCTTCAAGAATTAGTCAGGAAAGGTTTAATTCTGTAGAAGTTGCCTAGCTTTTAATGTATTTTCTAACTGTTGTATGTGGTAGCCAAATTTCAGATTTTCATCTGTGTATACACCTAACAATTTGGTGTAGGGGGAACATTCAATTTTTGTATTGTCAATCGAGGTAATAGAAAAAGTTCTGAGTATTTGTTTGGGAGTGAATAGAAAAAGTTTTGTTTTTGAGGTTAAGAAATGTGATTTGGTTATCTGGGTCTTTGTTGAAGTGAGGGTGTCTTGAATTATTTTTTTTATAGATTGTATAGGTTTTGGCTGAGCAAATAAGAGTGGAGTCATTGGCATACTGTATTACAAAGGCATTTTTGTTTATTGTGCAGAGATCACTGATGAATATGTTAGAGAGATGGACTGAGAATGGAACCCTGGGAGACTCCCACATTTAGGGGGAGATGAGAAATCATTTTGCCATCTAAATAGTTGAGATCTATTAGAAAGGTAACTGTGGAGCCATGTCAGTGCCTAGTCATGGAGTCCTAAAAAAAAAGTTTTTGTAGGAGGATATGATGTGGGATTGTATTAAAAGCTTTAGACAGATCAAGGAAACAGGCTTTACATTACCTTCATTTCTGCTTATATTAAAAGTATTAATAAATGTAAGTAGGACAGTAATAATACTGTTGTGATGGGGCAGAAACTGTATTGTGATGGTGATATGAGTGAGAATTGTGTCATATGATTTAAATACTGGATCTCTATACATTTTTCCAATATTTTAGCTGGAGGTAATATTGCAATACATCTGAAGTTGGTAATGGCAACCTTTGTGAAGGTGTAGAATGCAGCATTTCTTACAAAGTAAGGGCACAGGAGATTCGTTGATATAATGGTCAATTACGATGCCTACTGGGTAGGCTAAAGTGTCAGCAGCTAATTAAGGCAATTCATTTGGTAAACGGTCTGGTGCTAGAGACATTGATTATAACTTTAAGAGAAGTCTTTTAATTGTTGAGGTAGAGACTGGGTAAAAGGCGAGGGAGTACGGGTGTTTAACCGGTTGAGTTGGAGAGACTGTAGTCGAGGAAGCTAAGTTGCTAATTAAGGGGGAGACTGACTTGATGAAGTGAGAGTTGAATAGTGTGGAAATATTTTCTCTATCACTAGGGCTGATTGCTGTGGGGGTAGGTTGTGTAAGACTACTTAATATCTTATTTATTGAGAACCAGAAAGATTGTGGGATACTTTGAGCTGTTGCTAGATATCATCTTAAAAAACACCTACTAAGTTTTTCATGTACTTAACTGTTTGGCAGTTAACGTATAGAAAACTTTTAGATATGCAAGATGTATTTCTTGTTGCAAACAAGACAGAAAAAATATCATACTGTGTGATGGCAACTACATGTGTGCCAAGATAAAAATACTGAAGAGCTTATACTACATAATTCATGTAAACAAATATTTTCAGATGTACTACTATATGTGGTGTTTTGTATACAGTGCATCTCTTCAATTCCCACTTAGTCATGCTGACCTTCTGGCCAAGACAGACCTTGAGATTGCCCCTCTATTCTTTTACCTAGTTGCCTCGTAGACTGCCTGCTGTGACGGTTTCCAACGTAGAACCCCTTTTTCGTGAATTATTGATCTATATGAACCACAAAGATGACAGTTCTTCTCATAATAATATAGTCTGGTGATAATTTTGTGTTGTGCCATTTGTTCCACTGGTCCACAAGTTTCCCATTATGCTGGTACATGCACATTATTCTTGTGCATGTGATCACTGGTGTATTTGCCAGTGCATTTTGTTTCCATTGGTAGACAAGTGTCCAATTATGCTGGTGCATTTGCATGCTTCTTGTGCATATGATCACTGGTTTGTTGGCTCATCCTTGGAAATTTAAACCTGCACTGCCATTGCATGTGATCACTGGTTTGTCTGTTCATCCTTGTAAATCTAACCCTGCACTACCATTGCATGTGATCACTGGTTGTCTGCTCATCCTTGGAAATCTAAACCTGCATTGCCATTGCTACCAGTCTTCACCTGGTGTTCCTGGCTTACCTGCACACAAACACACGCACCCCAAGTGAAATAGCTACAGGCTGCTCAGTCCATGGACAGGAACAAGTTGTCTAACCAAGACCATCAACCCCCCACCAGATGCCACCTTGGATGCCAAGCAAAAAGTGTACGATGTATAGTAGAAAGTTCTTTTTCAACTATGGATTTTCAGGGAAAATTACATAACTCACTCAGAAGCAGTCTTACCATCATGAGGGAATTAATCAAAAAGCAAAGTTTAAACTGCTATATCTCATTCTCAAATTTTTTTTTTTTTTTGCCTCATGGGAGTGAGATTATTCACAGAACCGATGAAGATGATGGGGAGAGCACTTAACTTTCAAGTTGAGGGCATAGTTGAAAGTAAGAGACAGAAATGCAGTTAACAGGATTTTCAGACCTTTACATTGACTGATTGAGAGACTGGACACTTAACACATTGTGTAATACTCTTGAATAACATATCTTCAAACTTGGACAGATGCAAGGGCAAAAGTTATTGTAGATTTGCAACTGATAGAGTTGGTCTGTGGCACTCTTCATGTTGAATATCAAATTATATTGTCATTTAACTTTTGATTTTTGTCATTTGGCTGTTCAGTACCATCTGTTGCAGTTGGCAAGAGTGAGTGACTTATTTAATGTATTGTGAGGATTTTAAGAGCATATTTGTGTTGTGTGTGTGTTATAAGGGTGTGAGGTATTAGATAACTATTTTAAGTTTTGCTTCCTATGTATATGCTTGATGAATGCTGTTTTATTATGAATGTTGTGGAAACTTTTATGAGAAAAGTGAAAATTCACTGTATTTGGCTATATATGATATGCTTGTTGGTAATATATTCGTAGAGTATGTTTATATGTACGATAAATGTTTGCTACAAAGATGCTGACAATATCTATTGGAAGAGAATGTTACTCTCTTTACATTATCACTGACATACTGTTGAAACAGCCATATGTTTTTCTTTTTTCAAGTATTGAATTCTTATGACAATTTAGCCTTCACAGGCCATAAAGTGTGTTTTGAAGGGTTATTGCGAGTTATTTTAACAGTTGTTCAGTCAAGGCATAAAGCTGTGATTGATTCTTCCATGACTGTGGGAGGTAATGAATGAGCTGAATTATATCACAAAGTTGTTTTATAGCTGTAGAACTTGATTATGTATTGCAGTAGAATAGGAAGGAAGCTGTTAATGAGGAAATGTTATTGTGCTGTTATCAATGCTAACCGAGTGAGATTTTGACATAATTCTCAGTTCTGCTATATTGTATGGGAGATTTGGGGTTTCCAAGATTCTGTAATATGGGAATGCACATGCTGCACAACTAGTATGGTCAAGTGGCTGCAGTGAATATGGCTTCCCATAGTTGAAGGATGGATACTCACAAATAATAAAAGAGCAATTTGGCAAATAATTATTGAAGTAATGTGGACACTGGAGTTCCTGTGGAATGTAGTATATGCTCAGTGAAATGTTAACTGTTTTAGAAAAAAAAAATGTGAACTATGTATGAAACCTGTAGTTGTTTTTCTGGGAAAAAATGTGCAGCAAGTTTGTAAAATAAAAACATGAAAAGCTGTATAAAAAAATAAGACTTGTGTTTCTGTAAAATGTGTTAGAACTTTGGAATTGAAACAGATTTCAGAAAGTGACACACAGCAGAACTTTGTGTTTTTCATAAGCCTGTCATTTTCTGTTAAAAGCTGTACTGCCATAAGTGCACTAAGGCTTCCTGGGGGGGGGGGGGGGGGCTGACATTTCAAACAGGATGTTCAAATTAAAAAAAAATCTGAATATTAAAAGAAGTGAGAGAATATACGATGGATTTCTAATTGCTTAGGGGCATACCTCTCAATTGTCTAGATTTTTGTGTCATAAATTTAGCCTGTTCCTCATAAAATGCGTGGTTTTCTGTCAAACAACGGAGGCCTGAAGGCACTAAATAATGTACATTTGAGTTTCAGACTTCATATTCTACAGACAATGCATGCTAACACAAACTTGTTATTCTATCAACTATTTAAGTTTATAAGAGCAATATTTAAGATCTATCCCTATTTTTAGTCCTTTATCCCCCATTATTTTAGGCTCTGTACAGATTTCTTGTGCTAAGAGGTATACTTAGGGGAACTTTGGGTAGCAGTGAATGTAGAATAAGTGCCAATGATGGTGTGTTCTAGGACTCCCTTATAGACATTTTTCAAGTGATTAAACTCTCTTAGGTATGGAAAATTCAGTCTGCTTGTGCCTGGGAGTATTTTCTGGATATTATGGTTGGAAAATAGAAACCTTACTAACCAGAGGCATTATGCTCTTGCATATTGATTTTGCTTGTTAGTCGTCTGCAGCCATTAAATTAATATTATACCATGACCCCCCCAAAACGTGCACGCTGATTGGCCAGCGTGCACATTGTAAATCGAGTTATACTAATGGAAAAAGGTCCAGTCGCCCGGACTTTTTTCCATTAGTATAACTCTACTGCCTCACTATGTTAAATGGGTTTAACATAGCGAGACAGCTTTAAAATAAGCAACGGAGATCTCAGTTGCTTATTTTAAAGCTGTCTCATATCTTAAACCCATTTAACATAGCTGAAGATTTTAAAAAAGCAACAGAGAAAGCAAGATCTCCGTTGCTTTTTTTACTGTTTCTTTACTGTTACTCTACTGTCTCGCTATGTTAAATGGGTTTAACATAGCGAGACAGCTTTAAAATAAGCAACGGAGATCTCAGTTGCTTATTTTAAAGCTGTCTCGCTATGCTAAACCCATTTAACATAGCGAAAACAGTAAAAAAAAAAGCAACGGAGATCTTGCTTTCTCCATTGCTTTTGCCCACAGCTCTGATGTACTGCGCAGACGCGCAGTACATCAGAACTGCCGCGGATGCCAGACATCTGCTGAAGGGCAGTAAACAGGCATTATACTATGCCATTATTTAAGAAAAGTAGTAGTTTCTTTTCTTAAATAATGTCATGGTATAATAGCAATAACCCACTTCTGGGTGTGGGTAATGCTGTATTTACCCACGGTTGGCTTTGTTTGGTCCCTCGGACTTCACCCTTGGGACCAAACCACGCCAACCGTGGGTAAATCCAGCATTACTCACACCCAGGCGTGGGTTATTGCTATATTAGAAGACTTATAGCTCTCAAACAGTCAGGGACAAATCCAGAAAAAATCAGGGACAATCAGGGCCATACTTAAAATATTAGTTCTATTAACCAGAGGCAGTAATAGAATAAGAGAATGTGAATTAATATACATTTCCTTAAATAAAATAACTGTGTAACTCTAAATTATGGTCATTATTTATTAAGTATAATTCACCACAGTGAGGAGAGAAGGTACCAGTGTTAGGAGGGATTAAGAGGGACAGAGCTAAAATTTGAGTAAAATCATGGACAGTTGAGAGGTATGTTCGACATTAGTGGCAGAGAGACTACAGTAAATCTTCAGCTGGATAAGTAGGTAGACCAGACAGCTGTTAGGTTTTTTTTTTTTCTGCATGCCATCTGTCTGTTTAAGTCTTTTACTTTCCTGCTTCTGTGTAAGGGCATATTTGCTTACATATTAGATTTTCAAAGTCCTTTGCTTAATTTTATTTCAAATGTTTATGGATGACTATGTGCTAAGGCATAAAGGTTAATTATCAAACCTATTGAATTATTAACTGTTAGCATTCACCTTTCAAAAAGTGATTTCTTTGTTACAGCTTTAATGTGTCATAGTTGCATCATTTAAGTATTTTTATTGACTGGAACCTTGGCATGCCAAATGATTCTGGTTGGTTAGGAGTATGCTACTGTAAGATTATGTATGTGTGAGTACAAAACAGTCTTAGAATCTCTTACTATTACAATGTCCCTAAATGACACTGGGCTGAGAGTGAAATGCTGAATTTCTGGAAGCCACTATGTTTAAGTTCGCTCATCGGCTGTACTCTGTGATGCTTATTTTGGGTAAGGCAAGTTTTGGTCATACTCCAAGAGAACAGTGCTCATTTACTACACTGCCTTACTGCCAGCCTCCTCACATGTTAATTGTTAGCAGTGGCACAGGCTGTGAGACTGTAAGCCCTGATCACTAGGTAATTGGCTTGTAGAGATATGAATATTGTAAACTGGACTTAAACAGATTGAAAAATGTTGTCACCAAAAATGCAAATATATATATATATTTATACAAATATATATATATATATATATATATATATATATATATATATATATATGGAATCCTATCATATGATTGAAACCTAATTTGACTGAGACCATAAGACTGAAATTTCAAAAAATTTCAAAATACTGAAAAGTCAATTGACTGAAACTCATAAGACTGAAACCCATAATGCTCAATTTCAACATACAAAATTTTAAACTGGACCATATAAAACCAGACTAGGTGGGGGGGCTACGCTCCCCACACCTCCCCAGCTTGGGGGGCTGAGCCCACCACATCCCCCTTAACTACATAAACTAACTCCAGAATTGTACTACAGTGGGGGAAAGGGCATAGTAGTGGCAGCATGTAGACTACTATAAGGTACGCAAAAGGTATTTGCCCCTTTCCACACTGTAGTGCAATCCTGGAGTTAGTATATATAGTTAGGGGGGTGTAGGGGGAACAACCCCCCATATTGGGGGTGTGGGGGGCATAGTCCCCCACCTAGACTGATTTTATATGGTCCAGATTACAATTTAGTATGTTGAAATTCAGTATTATGGGTTTCAGTCAAGTGACTTTTCAGTCTTTTGAAATTTCAGTCTTATGGTTTCAATTAAAGGCGGTTCAGTCAAATGAAGTTTCTATCATATGATAGGGATCCATATATATATATATATATATATATATATATATACATATCTATCATATGATAGGGATCCATATATATATATATATATATATCTATATATATATATATATATATATATATATATATATATATATATATATATATATATATATATATATACCAGAAAGGTATGAGTACAAAGCTTTACCAGAAAGGCTCATCCAGACTCTGCTACACTTTGCTGTGAAGGAAAGGTTAGTTTGCTGTTATTTTTTGTATTTCTGTATTGCCTTTCTATATTTTGAATACTGTAGTTTGTTTTCTTTACCTTGTGTTTTGCTTGCATTCTGTTTTAACAGCATATTAAAACTTCAAAAGAGACCACAGCTCTCTCTGTTCTGAGTCAGGCAGAATTTTTCCCTCCCTCCCACCCATTTAAGTTGTCTTGTTAAATACCACTGTCTTTCTAGTTGCCGCCTCTTATGTTAATCTGACCATATATCTCATTTCTCTCTACTTTCACTGGCTTATGTGAGTAATCACAAAACCATCACTTTTGAAATCCCACCCCTTCAATTATTTAAATTTATTGGCCATCCTACAGTATTTCATAGTACCAAAATACAAAAGTAACCACCCCTTTCAGTCCATCTTGCTGTTTTAAAAATAGTAACTCTCCACTAAACCTTAACTTTTAAACAGGTAAAACTCAAGTTACCTACTTTCATATCTAACTTCTCTAGTGCACACTGCAGAGTGCATTCTTTTCAATCTTACCTTTAAGCATCCCTGTTACTAGCACTTTCTCTAATACCTAAAAGATCATCTCTACTTGACTCCAAGTAGACTTTTCTCTATCTGTTAAACCTAGCACTTGCTCCTACAGTACTTATTACCTTGATACGGCACTCTTATAGATAGCACCCCAAAAGGCAAACCCCATTTCTCGGTCACCCACGTCCCCGGAATCTCTTTTAAAGTTTTTTGTCTAGTCCTTCTAGCATGTCGAGGGATCAGTTGCTAGTGTCCTCTCCTGCTCAGCTGGTGAACCTGGGAATATTGAGGCAATGTTACAATTGCCTCATGTACACAGACAACCCTCTCCTCCTCCCACAAAACACAAATACATGCGAGAGATGCAACTATACGGCCAAACTGGAGGCTGAGCTCTCTCAACATAGGACTGGCAAGACCAGTCAGGAGGAGAAGGTTACCACACACACTATAGACCCAGTCTCACATAGTACCATCACAACCTCAAATCATACACATAAACACACAAAGACATACTCAGCGGCTCTGATCAAAAATCTACCAAAACAGCAGAGGCCACCAAAGCAGACACCCAAACAACCACCACCTCAGAACACAACACCTGCAACACATAGACCTCACAGTCAGAGTGTCAAACAGTCACAGCCCTTAAGGCCAAACACAATGCCAGACACACTAGTCATTGGTGACTCCATAGTCAGACACACTGACGTCCCACTCACCAGACTTAGTAAGGAGAAGGTCACAGTAAGCTGCCTGTCGGGCGCTAGAATCCGCCACATAACGTAAGCACTCAGGTCTCTCAGCAGCAGGTACAAATACGACTCTGTCATTGTCCACGCTGGTGTAAACGACCTGAGACGTACCTCCTTGGACTACATGAAAAGAGACATTGAGGAGCTCTCTGATTATGTAGCCCAGGCATGTATGACCCTGACCTTGAGCAGTATCCTACCTTCACCAAGAATGATGCCACAATACAGAGATAAGATGATCAGCTTTAACAATTGGCTTAAACTCTGGTGTCATTCAAAGGGGATCCAATGTCTGTCTGCCTGGGATGACATGCTGGACAAGCCACGCTGCCAAGGGACGGCTTGCACCTGTCACCCTGGGATTCGGATATTGGCAAAGGCTCTTGCCACCCCATAGTGCCTTTTTTAGGCAAGGCTCAAATTCTAAACCTACCACCCTAGGACACAAAAAAGGAAAAAAACTAAGGGTAATGCTGCTCAATGCCAGAAGTCTAAATCTCAAAATGCACGCACTCGAGGCCCTTCTCAGTATGGAGAACATCGATGTCTGTGCAGTGACAGAAACCTGGTTCAAGGCTCCTGAGAGCACCCCAGCACTATCAGGTTTTACCTCTTATCATGCGTTCCGGCCCCAAAATTCAGACAATACCAAGAAAGGAGGGGGGGTATCCATATACATCAAGGACACCCACACCTCAAGACTGTTGGCAACGCACGATGCATCGGAGACCATCCAGGTGCAATTAACCATAGGCAAGACTGCTCTGCAAATTGTAGCATGTTACAGGCCACCCTCACAAACTCAGGAACCTCACATGGCCTTCCTGAAAACACTAGAGGGGATAAATGTATCACCAAACACCATCATACTAGGTGACTTCAATTACCCTAATATAGACTGGGAACACTACTCAAGCCCAAACACCCTAGCCCAAACGTTCCTGGAATTCATAAACTCAAATGCCATGGAACAACTAGTCACCATCCCCACAAGAGGAGAAAACATACTTGATCTCATCATCACGAACATGGGAGCACAATGTTCAACACCGAAGTATACCCCTCACAGGTGGGATCAGATCACAAACTAATCACGCTGGACGTCCTCATCCCACCCCGACCTGAAAGCAAAATGTCCACAGTAAAGAACTTCTCGAAAGCCGACTTCACACTTCTAAAGACTAGTGTGGTCTCCTTTAAGGCCCCGAGCCGGCGGAAAACAGTACTCAAGCCGCTGAATCACTTACAAATGCCTTCTACCAGCACCTGCAGGACTGCATGGATAAGGCAATCCCAAGCAAAACAAAGACTCTTTGTACCAAAGGCAAGCGTCCAGTCTGGTGGACCCCAGCCATAAACAAACTCTACAACAAAAGGAGGAAGCTACTACAAGATAGAGCAAAATCCTTAAAAGGTAAGACACCCTTGATCACTATAAGTAAAAACTAAGAGCTCTCATAAAATCATCCAAAGCAAATTTTGAGAGAAAAATAGCTAAAGACTCAAAAGACAATCATAAGGCCTTCTTTAGCTATGTTATAAACCTGGGAGGAAACTCCCAGATATGCTCAGAACTAGTTCAAAATGATGTGAAGATTACTGATCCTACAGACATTGCCAACATACTGGCTGACAGGTTCAGTGCAAACTTCTCCCCCCCCCCAAAAGGAGAGATATCTATACCAAGCGATTGCAGCCCCCCAAACATCTCCAACGCCCAAGTGAGAACTGCTCTCTCCAAAGCAAATAACACAGCATCCATGGGACCTGATGGTGTCCCCGGCTGTGTGCTCCATGAACTCAACGAGGAATTAAACCCACAGCTAGGACAGCTGTTTAATCATAGTCTTACCTCTGGATACGTACCCAGGGAGTGGCGCACTGCAACTGTGGTCCCACTTCACAAAGGCGGTGCCTCCACCGACCCTGGAAATTACCGCCCATTAGCTTGACAAGCCTTATCTGCAAAGCCATGGAGAGGATCATAATGGACCTCATAAATAAAGACATAGGGAATTTGCAGACTTTGGATCCATCCCAGTTTGGCTTGGTCAAAGGCAGATCATGCCTTCTAAACTTGGTTGACTTTTTCGAAACCGTCACCAAAGCCATTGATGAGGGAAAGGCAGTCCATACAGCCTACCTCGATCTGGCGAAGGCCTTCGATACAATACCCCACTCGGGTATCATTGAAAAACTCATCAGCTTAAATGTTAACCCATACATCACAAGATGGGTTGCAAACTGGCTGAGTGACAGAACCCACAGGGTCAGAGTTGCTTGCGCCATGTCAGACTCAAAGCCTGTCACAAGTGGTGTACCACAGGGCTCAGTCCTGGGCCCACTCTTGTTTGGCATCTACTTTTCCAGTACAAGCAAACACAGGAGGGTTATGGCTGACAAAGTTTGCAGATGACTGCAAACTGGGCGCCATAGTAGAAAACACATCTGACACAGATATCCTTCAGAAGGGTCTCACAGAAACGGATAACTGGTGCCAGAGCCTTGGCCTAAAGTTAAATGCCAAAAAATGCATAGTCATACCCTTCGGGAAAAACAAGGTTACCCCTAGCTACCAAATAGGTGGCAATCCACTGAGCACAGAAGAAGTTATCAGGGACCTGGGGACCCAGGTTGATAGTAGTCTGTCATTCGACACCCATGTAGCTAAAGTAGTTAGGAAGACCTTCTACATTGCCCACCTTATCATGAAGGGATTCTCATCTAGATCAAGGGAGGTCATAGTCTCCCTATACTCATCACTCATCAGACCAATGATTGAGTACAATGCCCCATTCGGAATGTATCTGACCCGACACTTGCAGCAGCTGGAGAGGCCACAAAAGTTCCTCACCAAAAGGATAAAGGGTCTCAAACATCTGTCCTATGCTGCCCGACTGAAAGAACTCCAGCTCTATTCAGTCGCCACCGCTTGCTCAGAGGTGACCTTTGCCTAACATACAAGGCCATGTCAAACCCAGATTTGATGAATATGCTTCACCTCAAAAATCTAGATCCGTCAGAGCCACAAGGGCGGAGACTTAAACCTCGACACGGCTATTAATAGGACGTGCTGGAGGGATAGATTCATCACCCAAAGACTCCTATGCTGTGGAATAAAATCCCGGTATATGTGAGGCAGAGCACCTCGCTGACCTTGTTCAAGAGAAATCTTGACCAATGGATGGGAGATCGCAGATATACCCCAGGGATTACCTCAGTGTCACTGCTCGACAGAGGCACAGCAAAATAATGGGTATAGTTCCCCATACTAAAGGGGTGGCGTAAGCCACAAAACTATGGGCTAGGCTTGTAAATGCCCTCGGGCAGATAGCCTAGTATGAACCTATGAACCTATATATATACATATATATATATATATATATACATATATATATATATATACATATATATGTATATATATATATATATATATATATATATATATATATATATATATATATATATATATATATATATACACACACACACACACACACACACACACACACACACATATATATATATATATACACGCACACACACGTATGTGTATCTCTGTAGGTCGTGAATAGAGCAGTGTGTTTACACTCCAGAATTGGGAGAAAAAGATAAACTTAAGTTCTTTTTTAATGTGAGTCCTGATTGTAACCCCCCCCCCCAGCAATGTTACTACTGTATCGGATCTTGCACTAGAGACTATTACCTGACAATGTTGACTGGCAAAGAAAGTAAAATACATTTTTGTTTATGCTTGCTAACTTGTCTGTCAACTAATCCCTAAGTTTATATCATATTTTTACTCTGTTCCTGGTAATTTCAGATTATACTCAGTCCAAGCTGCCAAAATAAGCATTTTGTACATGGTATTCAGAAAATGTCATAGTGATGCAAAACCTATTATTCTATTAACCTTTTAAGTGAATTAGATGAATAAAATTTATTAACAGTCTCTAAGTTTTATAATCTGTTCTTTGCAAGTAACGTAAGAATTGTGCTGCTGTCTAACAGTGCTCACTAACTGCTTTACTGGTTTTCAAAGATGATAAAAAAGTCAGTTTTTTCCCCTGTAGGTAATAGTACATGGTGAAGATAACTCTCTATACACTAATAAAACATGAATGCCAAGATTTACCTCTCGGTCTTTGCTGTTGAACATATGAAAATAAGCTTGTGATGAGAGACTCTGTCATAATACTTTTGTAATATATAATGTTTGGCATTTTGCTCTAAGGATAGAGCCCACTAATTGGCTTATTTAACCTACAGGAGCATGACCCCAAGTGCACAAGTGGTGCGGGAAGTTTATACAACACTTGAAAGATTGGTTTTGATGAATCTGTAGGACCCTGCTAGAGGAAACAAAGCTTTTATGTCATGATTTAGACATGGCAGTGATAAAATATTCATTATATGAAGAGAGCACTTCAGTTTTGTGGCAGTGCTAAAAACATATTGGTTTTATGCTTTGGATGGGTAGCATTATTATATGTTATTTAAAACGAATAAGTCTGATCTTTGGGGTGCTCAGAAAGGGGTGGTAATGTGTTAGTTATACTGTATTATTTTGGGGTTTCGTTGAATGGTAATTCTACATATGCATTGCTAGTGCAAATTTGAAATTAATATGCATTAGTAGCGCAAATATGAACATATAAAATGAGTACATTATTAAACTGTTAAAAATTAAATATATTTTTGTTTATGTATTAAAATAATAAGCAATAAATAATATCAGGTGGTAAGTATGTGGGTTAGGGGATAGCTGAGATAGAGGCCTAGCATTTTATTTAGCACTGCACAACAGTATAGGCAAAGTTGTGCCTATAATCAACAATGCAGTTTTGCAATGAATAGTATGACTTGTAAGTGGCATAACTGATTCTCCTTTTAAAAATAAGTACAAATATTTTAGGTTAATTTGACATATTGCAAGTCTTAATTCTTTTTATGGTATGGTTTCCATTACTGCCATCCTAACTAGCTACCCTAAGGTGTAATTTCAATTGTAGTGATGATTTTAAATAATTGATAGCATGTAAAACTGTCTTTGATTTCATTATTCCATTGTAGAGTATCCATAGTTTCATTGTAAGTTATGGGTTGCTATGTAAAACACCATTGTTAGAAGACATTTTATTGTATTAGTGAACCAAAGCAATAAATGGCAAAATACCATTAAAATTATGTTAAAGGTGCATCATAATACTTTTCTAGCTTAACATTCAAAAGTGATGCAAGTGTATTTAAATTTATCTTATAAAATTGATGAGATGAATAAAGTGGTTTGAAAACAAAATGTTTTAGAACAGAATGGGCATTACATGGAAAACGAGCTTTAAAGCGATCTTTAAATAAAAAACAAAGAAACACTAGTTATTGCTGAGAATTTTGAAAAATGGAAAACAGTATGTAGCTCTTGACATGCGTTAATGAGTCCGCTGTGAGTTGTCTTCAGTGGGGAATGTAGCAGCCACAGAATTAAAATGCCAGACGTGTGCTTCATAAAGTGAGACATGTCAGGCATGAGGTGCCATCATGTGGGTCTAGCAGCTGCATAGTAGATAAAATACCAGACCAGTGTGTTTCATACAGAAAACAAGTCTTGTCCTTGGCTAACCTCATATAAGAAGGCTGTACTAGAACAGAACAAAGTTGGAATGGTTGAGGTTCACTAAGACAACTCCCTAGAGAATAGAATGTAATAAGCAGAGCACTTTTTCTTTATTTACTTTACCTTTGCCAGAACAATGCTTCAGTGATATCACCGCGATTATATTTAGGTCTCCCTATGTAGACAGTGATGTATGCTGACATTGTTCTTTGAATTATCGACTTCCCATTGCAGTGCACAGCAGGAGTCCTTTAAGATCCCCCTTTTTTCTGTTCCAGCATAATGTCTGCTCTCTGCAGACCTTGACTGCTACCACATTACACAGTTACATATTTGAGGTGAATAGCCTCAACTGTATGTGAAAGTATAGGATTTTTTTAAGTTATTGATGCCTTAAAAGAAAAATATGGTAAACAATTAACATAATTTCAAAGCTTGTGGGTGCCTCGTATTGTGTATGTATGCCAATGTATAAATAATAGTATACTCCTATTACATTGCTAAATTGTGGAATACCTTACCACTTGAAATTAGAACTATAACTAGCTTAAAAAACTTAAAGCGTCACATTAAATCCCAAGTCACCAGTTCCTGGACTTGTGCATGTATTGGGCATGGGTAGCCCAAACCATGGAACTAGCTGATTTTAAAATTTTAATTGCATATGTAATGAACATTGAATTTAAGCCATATGACTACCTTGTGTTGTTTTTTTTTTTTCCTTTTTTACTGTTAATATCTACCAGATTTTAAGTCTTCAGTTTGGTATGCTACCTGTATACAAGACTAAGTATTGTAATTGAACTCTTATTGTATACAATGTCACTACCTGCTACTACTGTAAGAACTGTCTTCTGGCAGCATTGTTATACAAGATTATTGGTCTTGTCTCCCACTTGACCAATTTATTCTGTACTAGTCTTTTTACTGTTATGAATGTCTGTTACTATTTTTTTTTCTTTATTGTATTATGCAATTTTCTTTCTACTAAGAAAATAGTTTACTAACAATGGAGCTTTTCTCCCTGGGCCTCCGCTGAAAAGGGGATGTTAAGTTGTCTATCTCGCCTTCATTCTTGCTGGATGGGTTCGGAGCCGACCTCGGCTCCGACTCGGCCACTCTAAAAGCTCGAGAGTTGGTTCCACCGGCTCGAGGCTCCCCTTATATCCCACAATGCTAGGCGAGAGTTACCTCAGATCTCGTTTGCCGCTACAGCTATCGAGGTGTTGGTTTTCTACCGGTTCTTGGTAAGTGACTTTTCTTGTGAAGTTAGTCTATTAAAACCCCTTTAATTTTAATATTTTTACTTATTTCCCTTAGTTTAGAGGAATTCTTATCCCCTTTCTTAAAATTCCTGTTTTTTCCTCAAGAACTTTAAGTTCTTCCCTTGGGCCTACAGGCCTTTTTCTTTCCCTAGTGGAGTGTGTGTGTTATTTTTCTTATTTAAAAAACCTAGTTAGTGGTTTATTATAATTTAAACTAGACAGGGTGTAATTAGTGTGTTTGTGACTGTGTGTGTGATTACACCTTTTGAGATGTCTAAAGAAGCAAAGGTCTCCGGATTCAAGAAGTGTGATGCATGCTGTCAGAAAATGTCTCTGACAGACGCTCACACTTCTTGTGTCTACTGTCTGGGACCTTTGCACCTGCAGGACTCCTGTGCTGTGTGCCATGGCTTCAGCCCCAGGGTCCTGCAGGAAAGAAAAATTAAATTAATTTTAAGGCTTACTCAAGCCAGAGGATTCCCTTTCTGTATCTACAGGGAAGCCCTCTAAGGCATCTAGGTCTTCGGCTCCGACAACTGAGCCGAGACCTAAGGTTTCTAAACCCCTGTCTACATCGGCTCCGGCTGGAGCCGATGAGTCTCAGTCCACAGTTTCTGTGGTTCCCTCGGCTCCGGCTGGAGCCGAGGTATTAGAAATTCCCGTGTCGGCTCCGACCAGACCTTCGGAGCCGACAGCTAGGAAGAGGTCCAGGTCACCATCCCTTGGCTCCGTTCATTCGGCTCCAGGATCTCCCCTGCTGTCTGAACGGAGCCAAAGATCTCACTCCTCTAGGTCATCGAGGCTGTCGGATCATGACCTTCAGAGGGTAGTGAGTCGACTTCTTAAGTCCGAGGCACTGGCCCAGATGCTTCAGAGCCCGACTCATCAGTCGATGCCTGCCCCGGTCCATCAATATATTCCTCCTTCGACTCTCTTGAGCTCGGAGCCGGGTCGCGGCGGAACCGAGACTGTGATAGCGTCGGAGCCGATACAATTGTCTTCGGCTCCGATTTCTTCCTTGGAAGAATCTCGGCGCCGGACTTCCCTCGTCGGCTCCGAGGGGGTGAGTGGCATTGGACCCTTGTCCGACCCCCCTCTCGGTGCTGGCGCTGGTGAGTTCGGCTCCGACATCGGCCTCGGAGCCATCACTGTCGGTGCCGAGGGAGGTTCTTAGCTTCTCGGAGCGGGGACCTCTGGCTTTGCCTGACAGGGGTGCATTCGAGGTCATGCGGAGTGTGTTAGAGCCTGGCTCTACTCCACAGTCTGCTCCGTCCGCCCTCCCTCACGGTGCCTCAGGTCAAGTTGACTCACTCCCTCATCCCGGACCGCAGAGAGCCAGCTCCTCAGGAACCCCTGTGGGATTTCATCCTCTTCCGAGGCCTCCTGATTTGGCAGAAGAGCCCCTCGGAAGAGGAAGTGTAAGAGGAAACACATTGACTCACCTGAGTCCATCACGCCTGACACAGATTTAGATGATTCTGAGGGTTCCCCGTTCCCCTTCTGAAGATGTCTCATTTGCAGACATTCTAGAGATCCTGAAGCAGAGGGAAATTGGCCAGCCCTCAACCCTTCGGAGGATGAATCTGTGTATCTTGAGGCGTTTGGCTCTCGCCCTTCCACCTCCTGGGTGTCCCCCCCCTTTGACCCCCTCATGCAGGTGGTTGCTAAGAAGGCATGGACGGCTCCTGATTCAGTGGACCCCACTCCCAGGAGACCCTCCAAGTTCATAACGGCACCAGCAGACAAACAGTTCTTGACAAAAGGAGTCTCTGTGGATGCTATGGTGGTAGCTGCTGCCACTAAGAAGGAGCTAGCTGATCCTTCAGTACCTGTCCATCCACCTAACAAGGAATCTAGGTCCATGGACAGGTACGGGAAGCGGATGTTCTCGTCAGCGACATTTACCATGTGTTCGCTGAACTACCTATGCCATTTTACTCGTCTTCAAAGGGACTTGATCAAGGAAGCGAGTGAAATGTTAAAGGACCCTACAGCTGCGGGTTTTCAAGATAAGATGAACACGCAGCTGGCTACCCTTAACTCCATAACCAACTCCTCCATGCGCCTTCTTTCTTACGCGGCTGATGGAGCGAGTAGAGCCGCAGGGACAGGTGTGGCCTTACGTAGGCATGCCTGGATGCGGCTATGCAATTTGGACCCTTCAAGACGTCTTTCACTAACTCCCGTTTGATGGATCATCTCTTTGGTCCTCAAGTGAAAGAAACCTTGACTAGGTGCGAAACTGATGGCAAGACCCTTTCTGCCGTCGGAGTCCGTTTTTCTACTCCTTCTAGGCCTTACCCCAAAGGCCAGAAAGGTGGAAAGATGTGGTTCCGTAAACAATCTCAAGGGACTTCGCCTGACGCACAGAGTCGCTCTCCCGCCAGAGGCAGAGGCGGGAATAACAATGGTAGACGTCGCCCTAGGGGCAGGGGGGGTCCGCAGAACCAGGGCAATCGGGAAGCCTTCTCTGACAAGCCCTTTCAGCATCCCTGAGGTGTTGCCTGACTGCCCACCTTCGGAGGCAGTCGGGGGAAGATTGTCACTGAACCCAGAAGCCTGGCTATCCCTGACTCAAGACAAATGGGTACAGTCCATCATTTCCGAAGGCTATTCTATCCCCTTTCTTCGCATTCCAAACCAATCAAAAAAATCCCTTCCAGATGTTCCACCCGCTCAAAGGGATCTAGCGGTTTTGGAGATTTCAAAACTGCTTGCAAAAAGAGCAATTCAGCCAGTTCCAGCAGACCAGCAAGGATCCGGAATCTACTCAAGGTTCTTTTTAGTTCCAAAGAAAACAGGGGACTGGAGACCAATTTTGGATCTCAGTATCTTGAACAGATCAGTCAAGAAAACAAGATTTCGGATGGTCACGCTGCAATCCATCCTTCCCCTTTTGGGCAAAGGAAACTGGATGTGCTCTATAGACCTTCAGGATGCGTACTATCACATAAAAATTAACAGACGCTCCAGAAGATTCCTCCGCTTCAGGCTGGGAACCAGTCATTTTCAGTTCAGGGCCCTGCCCTTTGGTCTCACCACTGCCCCCTGGGTGTTTACCAAATGCATGGCAGTGGTAGCTTCTCACCTGAGACGACAAGGATTCCAGGTGTTTCCATATTTGGACGACTGGCTCCTCACAGCTCCCACCAATCATCTCCTTCTGATGGCCAGGGATTACACTTTTCGCATTTGTCAAAAGTTAGGCATTTCAATAAATTGCGAAAAGTCTGTTTTGTCGCCTTGTCGCTATTACTTTCATAGGCGCAAATCTAGACACAGTAGACATGTCTGCGAGACTAACACATCAGAGAATAACAGACATTCACAAACTGGTCTCACTCCTTTTCAACAACAACAGAATCAAAGCCAGGTTAGTTCTGAAAGTGTTGGGAATTATGGCGGCCATACCTCTGCTTCCATTAGCCAGATTCCACATGCGGATCCTTCAATGGATGCTCTTTACTCAATGGTCATACCAGCAACTTCCAATGTCTCACACCATTATGATCACGCAGGCGTGCAAAAATCATCTCATGTGGTGGATGTCTTCCCCTCAGCTCTTGTTGGGAAGACCCTTTGTTCCACCCTCCAGTTGCTACTCTGACAACGGATGCCTCCCTGGGGGGGGGGGGGGGGGGCATTATCAGGGCAGGACGGTCCAGGGCACATGGCAACCAAACGAATGCCACTTGCACATAAATGTTCTGGAGATGAGAGCAGTGCTTTTAGCGTTGCAAGCCCTTCAAGACTCTCTTCCCTTGGGAACGATTGCAATCCAGACAGACAGTATGTCTGTAGTGTGGTACATCAACAAACAAGGCGGAACCAGGTCATACCCCCTGTGTCGAGAAGCACTCAGATTGTGGCAATGGGCGATTTCTTCTCAGCAGTTTCTGATAGCAACGCACATCCCCGGAAGTCCAATCAAATTGCGGACAAGTTGAGCAGAGCTATCCTCATGCCTCACGAGTGGTCTCTGAAAGACTCTGTTGTGAGAGAAATTTTCCTCAAGTGGGGTCAGCCTTGCTGCGATCTTTTGCTACTCCCCAAAACAGCAAGTGCAGAGAA
>NC_056729.1:14627112-14729612 GCF_019279795.1 Protopterus annectens | reverse complement strand
TATCATTCTCTATAGGAGATATTGTTTTAGCTGGTGACTTTAATTGTATACTACATGAAAGTGATACTACCACTATAGGGAAAAGAAGAATTACATCTAATGCAAAACATTTAAATGATTTTGCTAATTCTTATCATTTGAATGATATTAATAATCAGATAGATTCAAAATCATTACCATACACCTTTTTTTTCTAACAGATACAAAACTTATTCAAAATAGATAGGGTCTTTATTTCTAACCAGATGGTAACAGATTTAATTAATTCCAAAATCATTTCATGTCCTATATCTGATCATAATTCAATTGTTTTTGAATTCATGATAAAAAATACTCATAATGTTCAGATCAAAAGGATACCAGCATACTTAACTCAACTAAAAGACTATAAAGAATATATACTTTCAGAAGTAAAACATTTTTTAGACATAAATAATACTCCTGAAGTCTCCATTGTTTATGTTTGGGATGCCTTAAAATCATATCTATATGGACAAAGTATCAGATGGTATAATAATATCAGGAAATCTTGGGATAAGGAATTGTTAGATATTCAAAGTAAATTAGACTCTTATAAACATAATAATAAAGAAAATATTATGGACAAGAAAGTTATTGAAGAAATAAAAAACTAAATGAGAAATACAAAGAAATTTTAACTCATAAAGTTAAAATAACTTTAGAGAAATACAAGTTTTTGTCTTATTCAATAAGCCCCAAATACTTACATAGACTTAAAAATAAAACAAAAGGTTGAATAAACAAAACCATATCAAAGAAATCTTTTCTCTAAGGAAAAAGAAGAATGTTTCTAGTATACCAGAAATACTAGATGAATTTAGAAATCACTTTCACAAAATTAACCATAATAACATTAACATGGAACCTAAAGATAAAATAACGGAGTTTATAACCACAAACATGAATAAAAAGCTTAATAAACAACAGATTAAACTATTGGACAAGAGTATTTCATATACAGAAGTTATTACACAAATAAATAAGCTTAAATCAAACAAAGCACCGGGTAATGATGGTATTATACCAGAGATATATAAAATCCTTTCTAAAAGTACATATTCATTAATACATAAGGTTTTTATTTTGGCCCAAACTGAGTTAATAACCCCCCCATCTTGGCAATATACATTTATTTCGCCAATTTTAAAACCTAATAAAGATCCAGCTAGATGTACTTCATATCGGCCCATCTCATTACTTAATGTTGATTATAAAATGTTTGAGTATTTTTGCTGATAGATTGAAGACAATCATTCCCGGCATTATAGATATAGATCAGACAGGCTTCGTTGTAAATAGAAATACTTTTGATAATATAAGAAGAACATTAATTGATTTTGCAAATAGGAAAAAGAAAGATTTAACACTTATTAGTCTTAATATAAGTTCAGCATTTGATTCAGTAAGTTGGGACTATCTGTTTACCTTACTGAAGTGCACAAACTTCTCAGATGCATTTGTAAATCTAATTGAGCATTTATACAAAGGAACGTTGGCTTATATTAAGGTAGGAACATATGTTTCACAAAAAATACCCATTCTTAAAGGTACAAAACAAGGATGTCCACTTTCTCCACTATTATTCACTTTAGTAATGGAGCCTTGGGCTAATTTGATCAGAAACAGTACTGACATAGAGGGTTTTGAAATAGATGAAAATACAACATCCAAAATTCAACTTTTTGCAGATGATGTTCTAATTACATCAGCAGGATCTAATTCTTCTATGCAGTCTCTATTTGATAAAATGATGAATTTTAAAAGTATTTCTGGTTTAATATTCAATGAAGAAAAAACTAAAATACTACCTATATATATATATATATATATATATATATATATATATATATATATATATATATATATATACACGAAAAAATATTCTCATTAGTGATTTTACTAAATATGTACCCAATTCAGGTCAGATAACTTATTTAGGTATAATACTATCTAAAGATATTAAATCTATTATATATAATAATTATAATACCTGTTTTCTTAATATACAAAATCTTTTTAATACCTGGAATAATATGTTTTTTACTATGGAGGAGAGACTTACAATTATTAAAATGATAATATTCCCCAAGATTTTATACTTAATACAATCAATAATACTTCCACCTACAAAATAATTATCAAGAAACTGAATACACTAATGTTAAATTTCCTATGGGCACCTAATAGACCTAGGATTGCATTAAAGAAACATACTAATAGCTGGTCTCAAGGGGTATTTCTTTTCCAGACTTTAATTTATATACTATCTCTTCTATTGTAAAAGTTATTACTTTATTAATAGATCAGTCATATGTCGCAAAATGGAAAGATTATTGGGAGCTAATTAGTATGCACTTCATGAAAATCTTAACACATAAAAATATGATTGTAAATAACTCCATGTTATGGTTACTAAAGGAATTTTGTACTTCACCTATTACACCTAAACATATGGTTTGTTACCCATTAAATATTATTATTAGCTATCGTAACTTTATATTCATGCACCCTAAGTATAGGGAATGGAATTTTATTGTATTCCCTATAATGTATACTCAGGGTATGCTTTTGTCATCTACTTCTGAAGGAACTCATTTAGCTATAGATAATGATCTAAAGTACTGGTATCAGTTGATATCTGATAATAAAGTTAAAAATCTAGATTTCTTTAAACAAGAATTTGATCTAAGAGAAACTTGCTGGTTAGAGGTTCAGACAACATCTCATTAATAAAATAGATCTAATGTCTATAAAAGTTAAAGAATCTATTCCAACACTGATTGATTACTTGATATTAAATTTACAACATAAAGTTTCTGATAAAGGTAAACTTTCATACATACATAAAATTATCAGACAAGAAACTTTTTACAGTGTAGATTCATACTGGAATTATTTCACTTCTATTAATGGGGACCCACCAAATCAACAAGATAAACAATATATATTGGAATCTGCTTATAGAACTACTTCTTCCATTGTCTGGAGACTTTATACATGGAAATTTTTACATAGATCTTTTTATACACCTTTGATGATGAATAAAATAAATAATAAAGATAATTTATGTAAGAGATGTAATGTAGAAATTAATGCTGACTGGGCTCATATGTTTTATGACTGTATAAAATTGAAAGAATACTGGAAGTCAATTAATGAATTTTTGCAGGCTCTTTTTACAGATAATTTCATTATTTCTAAATCTCTTATATTATTCAACACACCTGTACCTCAAAGTGTTAAAAAGGTTAAGCTTCCCTTGTTATGGTCTATTCTAGCAGTGGCTAGGAAAATAATAACTAGAAATTGGATTTCAGATACACCTCCTTCGTTCAATGAATTTAAAAATGTTATGAATATAGTGTGCCATATGGAAATAAACACAATTAGGACAAGAACAACTAGAAAAACATCTTATTATTGTATGGGATAATTTACAAAATTTGTTAAAAAATTCTAATTTCAATAGCACGGTATTTTAGTTTAATTAATTGATCTGATTGTAGTGGATGTCTTTGTAAATACTTTAGTTGTTTTGTTGAATATTATAATAATACCTATTTTTAATTACTTGTATAAAATTGTTATGATATTTCTCTTATATGTTAAAACAATAAACCTGTTTTGAAAAAAAGAATCCAGTTATGAATTCTTTTGAACAGCATTCTCAAATCAACAACTGTAGAGTTTAAAACTGAGATTAGTTTTCCAGGTTCCCAGCGGAGGTATTGATGCGATCTGTATAGAAATTTTTCAGCATAAGGAAGCTTAGATTATTCCACTTACTCTCTTAAGAAAATACTTTTTAGAAAATGTTTATTGTATTTGTTTTATTTGATTGTATAGAATGTATTTTTATCTTTATTCATGTTCACTGAAAATTGTCTTCACGTAATTGATTTCAAGTATTAATGGAATGAACATGAAATTCTTGAATATGATCGCACACATAGTGCATTAGCATGGAAATGATGTTTTTAAAAATATGTTTTAAGTTGTTTTGCTCCTATCAGGTGATTGTGTATTGAAGCCATATGACTGTCTATATTACATAAACTGGAAAATGTTTTGAAGTACTTGACAGTTAATTGACGTAATTCAACTAAAAAAATAGAGGGATCCTTAAATGAGAGGTTTGCAAAGTATTAACTGTATTGAACACAGTGGTGAAACTACTAAAGTAATCGTGTAAAAAACCTACTTATTTTACTTGTTTGTTTAATCTGTTGCCTTGTTACATAAACTATTAAAAAGTAGCATACAATTTTAATGTACAATAGTGGATGTAGCAGAGCAGTATAGCATGACTTGATACAACAAAGAATTCTGTGAAATGTTTATTTGGTGACCAGAAATGTGCAAAAGAAAAATGGTTAATCAGAAGACTACAAGAAGTCTGAGAGCTGCATGTCATACTTTATTAAGCTGTGGGGTAGGCTGCTTGTTCATACTGCTACCTATAAATGATGGGAGGTGAAATGATAGCAAGAACCTGAAGGAAATGAGATTCATGATGTAGGTCCCCAGCAGGAGTAAAGCATTCTGAGGAGTACTTAGTAGAAGAAGAATGAAGGGATTGCATCAGATGATTATAGACAGTAAATGAATGTTTTCTTTTTGAGGGAGGAGTCTCATGAAGGATGACAATAAAGGCAGTGAACATTAACAAAAGAGCAACTAGGCTGGCCTCTTGTGTTACTGGTAAAGTATTTGCTTTTGAAATGGTGGTGCAGTGATGTTCAAAACATGGTGAATGTTGACCTTGTGTAGAAGCATCCTAAGCCTATTGCATTTGTGGGGGACCCAGCAGTCAGCAGAAGTGACCCATAATCTAGAACTGGCATAAAACACACAATCTGAAGTAATTAACATCATTTGATCAGCAACTTGTGGGTATCGGATCCGACCTGGATCCGAGCCGGCAGCTTTCCAAGCTAGAGATCCGAGCTCCAAGCTCCTCCTCCTTATCCATAATAGCCTGCTACCTCCCTCCAGTCTCAGATCTTGTTTGCCGCGGCTTCTATAAGTAGGAGTGATGAGCTCCTTGCGATTAGGTAAGACTAGAATAGGTGTTTTTCTCTGTCTTTTACCAGTTTAAAAAGTGTGTGTGTGTGACAGTCGATCCCTCAGACTAGTTAATGTAGTTTAATTTAGTTTAGTCAAACTTAGGTGTATTTCCCTTCCCCTTATCTGTGTGTTAGGGAGTGTGAGTGTGTTAGTATGGCCTAAGGCCTTTTTTTCCAAATGCTCTGAGTGTGGCCATAAGCTGTCCCCAGCCGATGGCCACACTCAGTGCGTTCTTTGCCTGGGGGTTGCACATTTAACATCAGGCTGCGAGATGTGTGCCACCTTTAACCCCCAGGCTGTGAGAGACAGGAGGAACAAGTTAATCTTAGCAGGCCTTTTGCCCACGGATTCTACTTCTTCCTCCTCTCCCTCAGTGGCGCCAGTCGCGGCTGCAGTTGTTAAGCCAACGGTTCCTGCTCCCCTGGCCGGGACTCAACCTCCCACTGTATCCCAGGGAGAGAGGGACCCTAGAAAGAAAGAGAGGAGAGATAGAGAGAGGGAGAAAGAGAGAGACAAGGACAGGAAGAGGCATAAAAGCCACAAGTGGCAGGCCGACTCTGCCCCGTCGGCTAAGCAGCTCTGTTCTCCCTTGAAGGTTTCCGGGTCCTCCCCCTCTCTGCTCCGTTCACCACGTTTCTCTCTGGAGCCGGAGGTGGAGCCCCGGCCACCTTCGAGGTCGTCGAGGCGGCCTTCCCGGCTTCTTCTAGATCTACAAGAAGCCTTTCTGATGCGGACATGGACCGGATGATGCGTCACTTCCTTCAGGCCCAGATGCAGATGGGAGTGCTCTTGCTGGCCCCCCTTCTTTGCCCCCCATTGCTCCTTCTCTGATCCATTATTGTGTTTCGGAACTGTCGGATCTGAGTAGCCTCGGAGCCGGGGAGTTGGCGCCAATAGTAATCGCTACTTTGCCGGCCTTACCTTCGAGCTTATCGGGTCCTTTTTCAGATCTGAGCTCTCGGGGCCGTGAGCCGAGCCTCTGATCCGGAGGGGTGAGTGTGTCTTCAGCTCCGATACGATCAGGGCACACTTCCCTTTCGGGCCCAATCGCTTCGGCTCCGATCCACATGTCGGATCCAAGGGGGCTGCTCATGGATCCCAGGGAGAGCGGTTCACCTTCAGCTTTCGACGTGGTGGAGAGGGTCCTCTCGAGGGATTCGAGGCCCCGGGCTCATGCTATGGATCCACCTCTTATTCCCTTGCAGATGGGCCTGTCTTCAATCATCTGGCCCAGAGACAGCCTGCGTCCACGCCCCAGCTAGTTCCTGTAGAGGAGCATGACCCCGTTGGTGATCCCTCCTAGGACAGCCCCCCTGAGGAGGTTCCTCACAAACGAAAGTGTAAGAGGAGGCACTTGGACTCCCCTGAGTCCTTCACGGAAGACACTGACTTGGAGGAAAGGGAAGGTTCCCCCAGGTCAACCCCCCCCCCGAGGACGTCTCCTTTGAAGACATTATGGAGATGCTGCACATTAGAGGGGGGTGGTCAGCCCAAAAACCTTCCTCGGATGAATCAGTGTTTCTGGAGGTGTTTGACGCAGGCCTGTCTACCTCTTGGGTGTGCCCTCCGGCCAACCCCCTGGTAGATCTAATTACTACGAGGGCGTGGAAGGAGCCGGACACTGTAGAGATAATCCCCAGGAGACCGGGTAAGATCCTTAGTCCCCCGACAGACAGGACATCATGGAGTAAAGGTTCCCCGGTAGATGCCATGGTGGTGGTGGCTGCCACCAAGAAGGAACTGGCACAGGATAGTTCCTCGGTCCATCCTCCCAACAAGAAGTCTCGAATGATGGATCGCATCGGAAAGCAAATGTTTGCTTCAGCCACCTTTTCCATAAGGGCGCTGAAGTACTTGGCACACATGGTTAGGCTTCAGCGGGATCTAGTGAAAGAGTACGCTGGGTCACCCCCGGAGTCCATGTCGGCCGAGGACAAACGAACTTTCTCTGCATGAATGGCCACTCTAAAATCGATATCCAACACATCTATGCGGCTTCTCTCCCATGTCACGGAGGGGGCAGCTAGAGCCAGCTGAGAAGGCATCACCTTACGATGTCACGCCTGGCTCTGACTTTGCGATTTTGCGGAACCCTTCAAGGCATCCTTTGCGAACGTTCCCTTTGACTGTTCTAGACTGTTTGGCAAGACCATCCTCGATACGCTGCTCCAGAGCAAGAAAGAGGGGAAGACATTGTCTGCCATAGGAATCCGCTTCTCGGCTCCTCAAAGGTCTTTTCCCATGAACCAGAGAGGACAAAAGAAGATGTGGTTCCGGAAATCTCAACAATCCCGTTACGCTCTGGACCCTTCGTCCTTCAGAGGCAGGGAAGAACAAGGCGGATGCCGGCCCAGAGGCAGAGGGGGGGCGAAGAATTTCGGGTCGAGGGAACCTTTTTCAGACCGACCCGGGCAACAACCCTGAGGGGTGCCCGACTGCTCCCCTCTGGAGGCAGTCGGGGGGGCGTTTCTTGGAACACCTAGCACATTGGGAGTCCATCACGACAGAATAATATCCAGAGGTTACTATATCCCCTTCATAAATCCTCCTCCTCAGTTGAGGCGCCTCCCCGATGTACCACACAGTCAGAGGGAGGCAGCGGCTTTAGAGATAAAGGAGCTGCTAAGAAAAAGCCATCCAGCACGTCCCCCCAGGCCAGTCTGGGTCGGGCAATTACTCCAGGTTCTTTTTGGTGCCAAAAAAGACTGGGGACTTAAAGCCAGTTCTTGACCTGTCTGCATTGAACCTGTTCATTGCCATGGAGAAATTCCGAATGGTCACTCTTCAATCTATTTTCCCCCTTCTGCAGGACAACGACTGGATGTGCTCCATAGACGTCAAGGATGCGTACTATCACATTCTCATGGACAGGTGCTCCAGGAGATTTCTCCGCTCCCGGTTGGGGGCCAGTCATTATCAGTTCAGGGTCCTCCCGTTTGGCGTCACCACAGCCCCCAGGGTGTTCACCAAGGTCATGGCAGTTGTAGCGGCCCACCTGAGGCTTCAGGGAATACAGGTCTTTCCTTACCTGGATTACTGGCTCCTTGCCGCTCCCACCAGGCATCTACTATGCTCAGCCAGGGATTGTTTCCTGCACTTGGCCCACCAGTTGGGGATCACTATAAATTACAAAAAATAGTCCCTTCAGCCTGCTCAGGTCCTGGACTTCATAGGGGCCAGAATAGACATGCTTCAGTTCAAGGCCTTCTTGACGTCGAACAGACTCCGCAACCTAACTCTCCATGTCTTAGCACTTCTACAATCTCTGGCCCCACCAGCGGAATTAGTCCTGAGGGCCCTAGAGTCTATGGCAGCAGCTATCAACCTTTCACCCCTAGCCCGCTTGAACATGAGGGTTCTTCAATCGACCTTACAGGTCCAGTGGTCCATCCTTCGACATCCGTTGGACTCCCCAATTCCCCTCAGCAGGGTTTGCAGGGAATCCCTGCTGTTGTGGCTCCATTCCCATGAGCTTCGGGAAGGGCGGTCGTTTTTGATGCCTCTACCCCGAGCCACGGTGACCACGGACGCTTCTTGCCTAGGGTGGGGGGGGGGCAGTGCATGGGCAGAACTGTCCAAGGCACGTGGACTCAGAGACCATTCTGCATATTAGTGTTCTGGAGATGAGAGCAGTGCTTCTAGCGTTACAAGCTCTTCATGCCCTTCTTCCTCTGGGGACTAATGTAATTCAAACAGACAACATGTCAGTGGTCTGGTACATCAACAAACAGGGGGGGACCAGGTCTTACCCTCTTTGCCGAGAGGCCATGAGAGTTTGGGAGTGGGCGATATCCACCAACCGTTTTCTGCTAGCAGTGCACATTCTGGGTCGGTCCAACATTTTAGCGGACAAGCTGAGTCAAACTATCCTCTCGCCTTACGAGTGGTCTCTGAACCCCTTAGTAGCAAAACAGATCTTCCTCAAATGGGGTCAACCTTGTTGCAATCTCTTCGCATCGCCTTTGAATGCAAAGTGCAGCGAGTTTTTCACTCTAATTCCCCTGCTGGGGGAGAGCCCCAGAGACGCTCTAGTTCATGCTTGGCCATCCGGTCTTCTTTATGCTTACCCTCCTCTCCCGTTAATGACAAAATTCTTGCAGAAAGCTCATCGGTTGGGGAGCAAGGTTATCCTCATAGCCCCATTCTGGCCTTGTCAAACCTGGTTCCCGTATATACGGTCTCATCTCATAGCTCCTTCTTGGATCTTGGATCCCATTCCGGATCTGATCTCTCATCCTTCGGGATTGAAAACTCTGAATCTGGACGACCTCAAGCTTTCAGCTTGGTTGATCCAGTTCCGTTAGTAGCTGGGACTCCCGGTATCTCATCCGCAGTTAATTCCATCCTGGTGGTGGCACATAAGCCTTCTACTAGGAAGGTCTACAACAATAAATGGAAATGTTTTTACATCTGGGCCGGGCGTAGGAATTTGGAGCCTTTTATGGCTCCCATTCCAGCAATACTTGAATTCCTATCTCACATTTTCCATCAAGGGGCCAGTTCTTCGACTGTGAAGGTTCAAATGGTGGCCATTTCCTACTTCCACATCGGGGACAATCTTGGTCCTTTAGCTTCCACCAAGATCTGTAAGACTTTCTTGAAGGGCACCTTTCTTTTAAGACCTCCTGTCAAGAATGCGGTTCCTCCGTGGGACCTAACCTTAGTCCTCCAGGCGCTAACTGGTCCACCCTTTAAGCCTGTAGCTTCTGTTGACTTAAAGTTTTTGTCTTGGAAAACTGCCTTCTTGATTGCTATTACCTCAGCTAGAAGGGTACCGGAGCTTCAGGCCCTTTGTACTAAACCCCCGTATCTTGTCTTCCATAAGGACAGAGTATCCCTCAGGACTAATCCTTCCTTTTTACCTAAAGTGGCTTCCGAGGCTAACATCAACCAATCCATTAATATGTCTGTTTTCTTCCCTAACTACCAGAACAAGAGGGAGTACAGACTGCATTCATTAGATGTGCATAGACAATTGCGCTTTTACTTGCATAGAACAGCCGCCTCTCGCATGTCGGAGCAGCTCCTTGTTTCCTTTGCTAAGCCATCCTTGGGTAAATCAGTAACGAAGGTGACTCTAGCTAGGTGGATATCTCACTGCATTTTGCTCACGTACAAAATTTCTGGTCGTCCTGAGCCGTGGGGGTTCATGCTCATTCTACCCGTTCTATGGCTACCTCTGCTGCTTTTTTTTCAAGGGTTCCCTTGGATGACATCTGTTTTGCGGCTACTTGGGCTTCTTCTCATACCTTTATTTTGCATTATAGATTAGATCTGATATCCAGAGGCCTTTGGATCTGCAGTGCTCCGGAATATTCTTCCTTGAGGGCCTCCCAAGTTTTTTGGTAGCTGGGGACTCTGTCCCACAGGTTGCTGATCAAATGAAGTTAACTACTTCAGATAAAGAAGTTATCTACTCACCATAACGTTCCATCTGAGTAGGCAACTTCATTTGTCAGCAGCCGACCCCCCCCCCCTCCTTCCCCCTATCCTGGATTTTGTTACCTGAATGATAGAATGATTAAGTCCTGGTACATATCAGGTTAGGATGTTCAGGTATTGTTTGTCTTGGTGTTGTCTGCTAATTGGGCAAACTCGATCTGAGGACTGGAGGGAGGTAGCAGGGTATTATGGGTAAGGGGGAGGAGCTTGAAGCTCGGATCTCTAGCTTGGAAAGCTGCCGGCTCGGATCCAGTTTGGATCCGATACCCACAGGTTGCTGACAAATGAAGTTACCTACTTGGATGGAACGTTATGGTGCGTACATAACTTCTTTTTTTGTAATGGTGACTTTTGCTTCATGTGCTAACATGTGGAAAAACTTATGGCTGATAAAACTAAGTTTATTAGATATATTAAAGATTAGAAACAACGGTACACTGTTAATGTACATTGGAAGGCTAGATATCATAATTGTTTAAATTAATATATAATAATAGCATCCTTTAAGAAGTAACAGGCCAGTTCTGTGAACCTATGGCAGGTGTCCTGTCATGCCAAACAGTATAGCTTTAGTTGTTTTGATATGTATTGTCATTCCTGAGGAAATTAATCAATAACTGTCTTAAAATGGGATTCTGTTGTGGAACATTGAGTTCTCCTTTTTTCTTCTTTCTAAAAATGATATAATTGGATTTTTGTTGACATAATTTCCAAGTTAAAATACTTGCAAAACAGAGTCATGTGTTAATAAGGTAGAAAGGGACTCCAAGTTTGGCTTTCTAAGATTTCATTCAGTACATTTGAGACAGTACAGAAGGTTAGTAGTGGTATATTACACATTATTATTCCAAAACACTGGCTTCTAACCCCTGTAGCACTTCAGTAATGTTTCCAAACATACTGAAGTACTGTTCAGTTACCGTATGCAGAGAATAACTCTTACAAATTAATAAAATTTTAGCAAGATTATTTAATGTTCTTTCTTCATATTTATTCTTACACTAACATAACTTTTAATTGTTTACGTACTTGTTCAAAAGACATATTTTGTTAAGAATACTGATGTGCTTTTGTATGTATATTTATTGTGTTACTTTGCAAAGTAAAGTTATTCTGAAGAAGTCCAATCATTATTAATGACAGAAGTGCTAAAGTTCATTTAGTCTGCTGTTGGGTGTCTTTAGTTTTTGTTAGTTTGATTTTGCACTGTCCTTAGGGTTTTCTCTTTTTTTAATTTCTCCAAGTAATTTGGGTTTCTAATACCATGATGGGAGTGGGGCCCATTCCTAAGTAAAAGTATGATTAAAGTGCATGAAATTAGCATTGTTTCAGTGTTTGATGTTAGCCAGAAGTGCTCTTCACAACATCCACAATGTGGCCAGTAATGTCTCCTCCTGCAATTCATGTGGAATTGGATGCATCAGTAAGATATCTAAGCACGATTGTAAATTCTTTTTTGTAGGACCAGTGGCTACAGCTACTATTAGAACTGTGTATCCTTCTTCCACATTGCCTCATTTCTGCCTGCAAATCCTGGTATTTTATAACTGTGTGGCTCTCCGTACGCAAGACACTGTAGTCATTGGGTGTAGCAATTTCAATGAACAGTGTTACTTATATCTTTTAATATATGGTTTTCTCACATCTATTTTTTTGAACTGAAGATAATGGGTGATCCCATGTGATATAAACTGCATCATTTTCTGTGATGCTTTGGGGCTGTTTTTTCCAGTGCTTTTTAGTTACTTAAGTATTATAATGTTTGCACAATCCCCAATGCAACAGTCTTGTCACATTATTTTGCCTATCCTTATACAGTCCTGACATTAATATATCACAACCAAGCAACAAGATGTGTGACTGTTTCCAACTGTGTTTTAAAAAACCTGCATTTGTCTGTTTCTCCCACGTTCATTGGACTTTGTAGACCAACGTGTACGTGGTCCACTATCTTGGGCCTCCAGTATTAACCTTTTGTCCTTTGGTTTAAATGCATCTCTCCTTAACCATTCCTGGGTTCGATCCTGATCAACATGAGGTTGTTCCAAGAGTTTTCTATACTTGCAACTGTATTTTATGCATTTTCCACATTTCTTGCCTTCTCATCTGATCCTTCACCTTATATATTTTCTTTTGTTTTTGGCACATTCAGTTGCTACCTGATTTGTATCTCCTTCTGGACTGAGTTCTGTTTCAGCTTGACACTGATATGCTTCTGTTAAACTAAGCAGGGAAGTCATCTTAGACTTATTTTCCTCATGTTTTAAAACTTTCACTACATTTGTGTCTTATGAAGTCAGCAAATATGTATGCAGTCTCACAGTTGCAGATCTATACATGTAATCAGTTTCGAGGAGGTTCATACCTCCTTCAGAACAGGGAATATATAGTCTTGGTATATGCTGATTTTTATAAATCATTTGATGAGCATGAAGCATCCTTCTTATTTTCCTGTCCAACTGATCTAACACTTTTTGGAGCCAGTCACGCACTCCAAAACTGTAAGTTAAGACAGAAAGTGTAAACTGGTTTATAGCTTGGACTTTATTCCTAGATGTCAACTCTGTTTGCAGTATTAATTTTAGTCTTCTAAAATATTTCTAAGTTTTATTCACATTTGTTAATTTTTTACTAGTGATCATTCATCAGTTCCCAAATATTATTCACTCACTCTTGCTCAAGTTATTTTATATCACATTCCTGTCACAAACTAATATTTTCTTGGTGCTGCAGATTTCCTGCTTTAAAGGTTGCTTTTGCACATTTATCAAGACCAAATGACATTCTTATATAATTTTAAAAGGTTTGATCATTTGCAGTTGGGCTTTCAGTTCCTCGTCTGATGAATTATACAATTTTAAATCATCCACAAAAAGAAGATATGTCTTTACACTTTGGTGTTTTATGGGAGCCAAATTGTAGCCATAACCTAATCTGTTAAGTAGACAGGTTAATGGGTTAAGGGCTAGACAAAAGAACAGCGGTGACCAAGAAACACCCTGGAATATCCCACTTTTAATTTTTATCCCTGGAATAATAATTTGTCCTTTATCATGGCTTAACAGCAGAGTGGTTTGCCACTGTTTCATGGTCGCTGTAATGTAATTGATCAGTGTAGGGTATATATCATACATTTTTAAACATGTGGAATAGAATATGGAATACTATCAAATGCTTTTTTTGTAGTTTATCCGTGCCATGCTTAGATTCTTTCCCTTTTAACAGGTTCTCCATTATGACTTTGACAACAAATGATCCTTTGCTCCATATGACTTTCTTTTGTTACCCTTTTGTTCTGTTGCCATGATTGAGTTCTCTTCTAAATGACTATAAACTCTGCCGGCATCAATTCCAGTGTATAGTATATACATCGTTGGTAGGCAAGTTATTGGTCTATATTTTTTAGGATAGCTTGCAGGTTCACTCTTAAATAGGAGTATTGTTTTTGCTGTTGTTAACCAGGTTGTCGTCTATTTGGGGGTGCGCATATAAATTGTTCTTACTCATGAATAAATCTTCATGTATAGATGTTAATACTTTAAGCTAGAAGTTAGGTACTACATCTGGGCCTGCGGTTTTCCAATTAGGAGCGTTTCTTAACTTAGTTTCAATCTCTCTGCCCTTTACTTCATTCCACTTCATGTCCTCGACATTTGAACTACTTATTCTTACTTTTACTTCTATCCGGTTAGCATATTTTTATGTTCTACAGGAGTTTCATAGATATTTCTCCAAAATGTATCTATTTCTTCTTTTTTTGGTGGTGTTTCAATTCCTTTTGTCCTGTTTCTGAATATTTTATAAAGCTTTTTGGGTCATCAATAAATTGCTTATTTTGTAGTTTTCCTTTGTATTTATCTGCATATCTTCTATGCTTTTCTGCCGGTGCTGATATTTTCAGTTTATCTGAGATAGTTCATGATAGATCCTGATCTGTTCTGATACTGCACGTTGTTTTTATCATGTCTAGCTTTGAGTATTTTTGTTGATTTGTTGTTCTGTTAGTGACACTTCTTGACTTAATTGCTTTATGGTTTTCTCTATTCAATACTTCCATGATGGGATTTGATTTCTCCCCTTCCTTTCCCTTACTGCCCTGTGTTTTTGTGGTAAGACTTTATCTGTTATTAATTTAGCTGCACAGTAATATATCCTTTTTACTTTTGTTATATTGCATGAATCTCTATGAAGAGTCCAATTACTGTGTTCATTTATCAAACTTCTAATTTTGGGGGTTTTATTGACTTTCTGCAGTCTGTTTTTTTTCATTGATCATATGTCTGTCCATCTCTATTAAATCCAAGCAACTCTTCTCTTAGATCATTTTCTTCTAAACTTAGGGCACACACTTTGTTCTCCATTTCCTGTGCACATTCCATAGAAAGTTCCAGAGCATCGTTCTGTGCCACATTCTCTTCAGTTTCATCCAGTGTTGTCTGTTGCTGTTTCATATGGGAACTCACTGGCCTATTACTCCACAACAATGACTGTGTCAGTTGCCACAGTTTCCTGTTCCTTCTCTTGCTGGGACACTAAAGCTGAACTTTTGTACTGGTTTCCTGTGGAAGGCTGCAACATGTCTTCATGTGGCAACTGATCATATGTTTCCTGCTCCACTGGTGTCTTCTTACTTTGGGGATGCATTGTTCTATCCTGCAGTGATGTTATTAGAGTTAGATTTTCTACACTGAATCACTTTGTAGGTAATCCATAACCTCAGTTTCTGTTTCCTTAACTTCTCCATTAGTAATCTTCTTTTCTTGTTTGTTTTCTTATTTTTTGTATTGTAGGATTGTCCATATCTGGATGCCTTTGTCTGTATTTCTCTTCAAATATTATTGGTGCTGCAATTTTTTTTTATTAGTTTTGATTTCTCCTTTGTATAAATTATGCAGCATATTAAATCTCTCTTTCTTTCCCATGTCCATATTTCTTCTTCAGATGTCTTCTGCTCCTCCTGTTTATGCTTACTTGGAGGACTCATTGTTCCAACGTACTGTGTTATAACCTGTTAGACTTTCTACACTAAATCCTTCACTTCACAAGTATTCTATAACTTCCACTTCTATTTTTTAACTTCCACTTTACCAATCTTCTGTTCTACGTTCTGTCTTTGTGATCTTATTTGTTGTATTGTTGATTGTTTTATATCTGGATGCCTTTGTCTGTATTTCTCTTCAAATATCTTTGGGGCTGCTGTTTTGTATTGATTAATTTGGCCTTCTCCTTTGCATAAATACCATATCCGATTTCTCTTTCTTTCCCCGTGTCCATATTTCCTTTTTATACCTTTCAAAAAACATCTCTAGATGTTGTTCTTTATATTTTTGCACTTCCTCTGTCACTTCTTTTTCCAAACAGCCCAAGGTTTCTTGGGCTATATAATGTTTTTCATAAATCTGTTGCATTAGTGAACACAAATTTTTATTTGAAGCCTCTGACAGTTTTTCTTGTGCAGTTATTTTTCTTTAATTTCTCTCAGTTTTTTGTATACCTTCTGTCGGGGAATTCTGAGCTTCTTGCAAAATAGTAACACTATATAATTTCTTTCTTATCCTCAGTAGTCCACTCTCTGTCATCTTTATGGCCTCTTTTTGGCCTGTCAGTTTTTGTGATTTTTGTGGACTACTACTTCATTCTACAACAGGTGGGCCATCCTCCGCCTGGGCCTGGCCTAGCCCCAATTGTAGGATTGTTTCAATGTTTTGAGGATTCGACACTGTCATTTTTTCTAGTACTAGCACCAGTGCACTTAGCAGGATTAAGCACTTATTTTTATCCTGGGTCTTGTGTACCCAGCTATATTTTTTTATTTTTTAACTTACTTCCGTCCATAGTATATGCAATATAAAATACAGTCAATATATCATTGTCGTCTTGGTGAGATTTTGTGAAAAACAGAGTCCATTTCATGAAGGTTCTCAAGACTTTGGGATGAAATGCTGTGCTTGCTGATTTATCATCTCTCCATTCGGGCCCCTTTTTTAGGGTTCAGTTTGTGGTGTTATAGGGGAAGAAATACTTTTGACTGATAACGTTGTCAAAACTTGGAAGATGTCAAAGCTGGGATATTAAATTCTCCCCTTGACCAAGCTGTTTTGTTTGGCCCTTCTACTGCCCTTCTCCCGCTCACCAGGCTGAACAAGGAGAAGGTCACGCTGAGCTGCCTGTCGGGCGCTAGGATCCGCCACATAGCACAAGCACTCAGGTCACTCCAAGGCAAGTACAAATATGACTCTGTCATTGTCCATGCTGGTGTGAATGACCTGAGACGTACTTCCCTGGACTACATGAAAAGAGACATAGAGGAGCTCTCTGAGCATATAGCCCAGGCCGGTATGACACTGACCTTAAGTAGCATCTTACCCTCACCAAGAATGATGCCACAATATGAAGACAAGATGATCAATTTCAACAACTGGCTTAAGTATTGGTGTCATTCAAAGGGGATCCAATCCCTGTCAGCCTGGGATGACATGCTCGACAAGCCACGATGCTTCGCTAGGGACGGCTTGCACCTATCACCCCTGGGCTTTTGGATATTGGCAATGGCTCTTGCTTCCCCCATAGTGCCTTTTTTAGGCAAGGCTCAAAAGACAAACCCAGCTCCATAGGTATCACAAGGGATAAGAAACTGAGTAATGCTACTCAATGGCAGAAGTCTAAACCTCAAGATGCACACACTCGAAACTCTCCTTAGCATGGAGAACATAGATATCTGTGCAGTAACAGAAACTTGGTTCAAGGCTCCCGAGAGCACCCCAGCACTACCAGGTTATACCTCATACCATGCTTTTCGGCCCCAAAACTTGGACCGAACCACTAAAGGAGGGGGAGTATCAATATTCGTCAAAGATACCCACACTTCCAGGTTGGTGGCACAACACGAAGCATCAGAGACTATCCATGTGCAACTAACAGTGGGTAAAACTGCCTTCCAGTTTATAGCTTGCTACAGACCACCCTCCCAAACCCAGGAACCCCACTCGGCCTTCCTGAGAACACTGGAAAATATGAAGGTCTCTCCAAACACCATTATATTGGGCGACTTCAACTACCCAAACATAGACTGGGAGCATTACTCTAGCTCCAACACCCTAGCCCAAAGGTTCCTAGAATTTATAAACTCAAATGCTATGGAACACCTTGTTACCACTCCCACAAGAGGGGGAAAACATACTGGACCTGATCATCACCAACATGGGGACTCTATGCTCCAGACCAGAAGTGTATCCCTCATTGGTAAGATCAGACCATAAACTAATCTCACTGGATATTCACATCCTGACCCCATCCCCTGCCCAGAAAACTACAGTGAAAAACTTCTCTAAAGCAAATTTAACACTCCTCAAAACCGAGGTGAAATCCTTCAAAGCCCCCGAGCCTGTGGAAAATACGGCCCAGACCGCAGAATCCTTTATAAATGCATTCTATGAACACCTTCAGGAATGCATGGATCATGCAATCCCAAATAAAACCAAGACCCAATCCTCCAAAGGCAGACGTCCTGTCTGGTGGATCCCAGCCATAAACAAACTATACAATAGAAGGGAGGAAGCTACTACATGACAGAGCAAAATCCCAAAAAGGGAAGGCATCTCTGATCAGTATTAGCAAAAAACTACGGGCACTCATAAAATCGTCTAAGGCCAGCTTCGAGAGAAAAATTGCACAGGACACTTTGCACAGGACACTGAGGATAATCACAAGGCTTTCTTTAGTTATGTTAGGAACCTGGGTGGGAATTCCCAAATATGCTCAGAATTAGTCCAAAATGACAAAAAATACATTGAACCCACAGACATTGCCAACATCCTAGCTGACAGGTTTAGCGCAAACTTCTCCCCCCCCCCTCCCCACCAAAAAGGCAAATATCTATTCCAGCAGAGTGCTGCCCCCCTGACATCTCAGATGCCCAGGTAAGAGCCGCCCTCTCCAAAGCAAAAAACACAGCATCAATGGGACCAGACGGTGTCCCAGGCTGCATCCTACATGAACTCCAAGAAGAGCTAAACCCAAACATAAAACTACTGTTCAATATCAGCCTTACTACAGGATATGTACCCAAAGAGTGGCGTACAGCAACAGTGGTCCCTCTCCACAAAGGTGGTGCCTCAACGGATCCTGGAAACTATCGCCCCATAAGCCTGACTAGCTTGGTCTGCAAAGCTATGGAAAGGATCATCATGAACCACATAAATAAAGATATTGGGGACCTACAGACACTGGATCCTACCCAGTTCGGCTTTGTTAAGGGCAGATCCTGCCTCTTAAACCTGGTCGATTTCTTTGAAACAGTCACCAAGGCCATTGACGAGGGGAAGGTGGTCCACACAGCCTACCTGGACCTCGCAAAAGCCTTCGATACAATACCCCACTCGGGCATTATAGATAAGCTCACCAGCTTAAATATAAACCCCTATGTCACTAGATGGGTTGCAAACTGGCTCAAGGACAGAACCCACATGGTTAGAATTGCTGGAGCCATGTCAGACTCCAAACCAGTTACAAGTGGCGTCCCACAAGGCTCAGTCCTGGGACCTCTCTTGTTTGGTATATATTTCTTGGAAGGACTGTGGCTGACCAAGTTCACAGATGACTGCAAACTGGGCGCCATAATCGACTCTCCAGCCGACACAAGCATCCTCCAAAAGGGCCTCATAGAAACAGACAACTGGTGCTAGAGCCATGGCCTCAAGCTAAACGCCAAAAAGTGTGTAGTCATCCCCTTTGGCAAAAACAAAGTGCCCACAAATTACCACATAGGTGGTAATCCATTAAGTACAGAAGAAGTTATTAGGGACCTGGGGACCCAAGTTGATAGCAATCTCTTATTTGACAACCACGTGGCCAAAGTGGTTAGAAAAACATTTTATATAGCCCACCTAATCATGAAGGGATTCACATCTAGATCAGGGGAGGTCATCGTGCCTCTTTACTCATCCCTCATCAGGCCCATAATTGAGTACAATGCCCCTTTTGGGATGTACCTTACCAGACACCTGCAGCAACTGGAAAGACCCCAAAAGTACCTCACCAAGAGGATCATAGGGCTCAAACAGATGCCATATGCTCAGGAACAATAGGATGGTAGAAGTAGTAACTGCTCGTGCGACAGGACAGTAAAATCAAACGTATTTTAATAAAAAAATAAAAAATAAAATAAAATATATCAACAACAGTTACAGGTTAAGCGCTTTCGACCATTTTTAGTGCTTCATTAGGAAAGAATATTCTTCATCTTCATCTTCATCTTTTTCTGTATTTATTGTATATTCATATTCTTATAATATTCTTATATTTTTGTTGTATAAACATTGACACAGGATTCTTGTGTTGAGTGTGTTCTTGTGGCTTTAAGAATTTTGGCGGATTTTTTATAATTCTCCAATTAATCAATTAACATACTGCTACTAGCATATAAATGTAACAATTAATTTTACTGGCATTGTTCTAAAGAAGACTGGGTAACAGTCGAAAGCGCTTAACCTGTAACTGTTGTTGATATATTTTATTTTATTTTTTATTTTTTTATTAAAATACGTTTGATTTTACTGTCCTGTCGCACGAGCAGTTACTACTTCTACTATCCTATTGTTCCTGAGTTGCTGTGTTACTACATTTCGAAGATGCCATATGCTGCCCGGTTAAAGAAACTCCAGCTCTACTCAGTGGCATACCGCCTGCTCAGAGGCGATCTGTGCCTGATGTATAAAGCCATGGACATGCTGCACCTCAGAAAATCCAAATCCCATTGAGCTACGCGCTTGAGAGACTTGAACCTCAGCACTGAAATAAATAGGACATGCTGGAGGGACAGATTTATAACCCAGAGGCTCCCTTCACTCTAGAATAAAATCCCAGTCCAGGTTAGGCAGAGTCCCTCATTGACTCTCTTCAAGAGGAATCTTGGTGAGTGGATGGGAGATCGTAGGTTTAGCCCGGGTATCACTTCTGTGTCACTGTTAGACAGAGGCACAGTATACTAACCTCGAAAAAGGGCATAGCAAAATTAATTTAAAATGGGTGGCGAAAGCCAAACACACACTGGCTAGGCTTATAAATGCCCTAGGGCAGATAGCCTAGTATGAACCTATGAACCTACTCTTTAGGTCCTTGAAAGATTTGATGAGAGAGGAAAGTTGATTTAAAGGAGTTAACCAAATCTTTCAAACCTCCTTTTCTAAGTTCAATAAAAACATTCTTTCCAACTCGGCACCCTTTTACAGGAAACAAAACATGCAGCCTTAGCTGGTGCAAGCAAACAGAATTTTAAAAAGTGATGGCAGTGAGGCTCAAACAAAGACAAGGGAGCCACCCAGAACCAATGACAGCCCAAGAAATCAGAATGACTACTTGCCTCTTCAAGTCATCTTCCCCCTCCTACCCTGGCAATCCCTTAAATCTATGCTTCAGTTTAACATCTAGATCTTACCTCTTTTGCAGACTTGCCATGACATCCTGGGATGTAATAACTCTGCTCAGTTTGACTCTACAGGCTTCAGACATTTAATTACAGCAACATATTATAGCAGACATGCTGAGCAGGACCAGGACAGATACCCACAACTGGAAATTGCATGCAGGGATCTTCTAGGAACTGATCCAAATGTGGCAAACACCTCAAATAGAACTGTATTCTTGCTTTTGAAACAGAGAGTTGGAGAAATTCTGCTTCAGGATTTCTAGCATACAGGCCTGGAAGACTGGTACTTTCTTATTCTCATGGGCATGAATGTTCCTGTATGCTTTTCCACTCTCTCACCTAATGTCTAGGTTTCTTCTAAAGATTCAAAAGGACACCCAAATATAGTTGTGGTGACTCTCTTTTGGCCCATGTGACTGCGGTCCCCCCCCCCCCTTTTCAAAACTAGCAAAGGGAATTTCCACATTTTCCCACAGGGTGGATTTACTCACAGAAGACAGGGGTTGTTGTGATACCCCCCTGGCCTGAAAATCCTTCAACTGACTGCCTAGATGATTAGAGCTTTGATGCCCTTTAGCCACTTTTTCCTGAGGTCATACAAAATGTATTAAAGGAGGCTAAAAAAAACTGCTACTAGAAATTGTATATGAGTAAATGGAAGTATGTCCTAGTTGGTACCTTACTAAGAATCAGAACCCTTTAAGGTCCAGACCCCTCTGGCTCTACAGTATTTATGCAAGTTATTGGCCTCTGGCCTTGGGGTGGCCGCAGTGGTGCAGCAGTTAGCGTTGTCGCCTCACAGCGAGAGGTTCTCCGGTTCGATTCTCTGCTGGGGTGCCTTCTGTGTGGAGTCTGCATGTCCTCCCTGTGGTCGTGTGGGTTTCCTCCGGGTGCTCCGGTTTCCTTCCACATCCCAAAGACATGCTGTATGTGGATTGGACACTCTAAATTGGCCCTAGTCGTGAGTGTGTGCATGTGTGTGCCTTCTGTGGAAGTTTGGGCAGCTGGGCTGGCAACTCGACACCATAAAACTCCACTGCCAATCATGAGCAGACAGGTGATCTGCTGTGGTGAACCCTAACCGGGAAAAAGCCGAAAGAAGAAGATTAGCCTCTGGCCTTACTCTTCTATCAAGATTTATCTTTCAGCTGTCTCCACTGGTCTGTCCTTGGATTATCCTCTTCTCTCCTACTTGAAGTTAAACATTTTGACGTCATTACTCTGATTTCTGCAAGAAAAGTATCTGAGTTACAAGCTCCTATGGTGAGTCAATTCTATATATGTTTTCATAAGGATGGGATGTTTTTGAGAACAAATCCTTCTTTTATACCTAAAACAGTTGACAGAGTTTAGTCTGAGAAAAACTATTAATCTACTTATATTCTTTCCAAAATCTAAAAACAATGGAGAAAGAATTTTGCAAACTCTGGATGTCCACAGGCAGCTCAGATACTGCTTGTACAGAACAAAATCCTTCAGGAAGGTTGATCAGATAGGTATTTTCTATGAGGTTAAGAAAAAGGGGAAAAAAACAGCATCAAAACAGACTGTTTCTAGATGATTATCTCATGCTATTTCTTTCTGCTGTTCTCACCATGACAAGTCACTTCCAAGCAGGGTTAGGGCTCATTCTGCCAGAGCTTTAATTTCTTCTGTGGCTTTTTGCAAACTGGTAGTCTATGGAAGTATTCTAGAGGAAGCAACATGGTCCTTTTACATACTTTTTGCAAAGAATTATAAAGTAAATTCTATTTCCAGGTCTACAACATGTCATCTTGGACCGTTCTGCAGAAGCTCTTGGATTCTCAAACTCCTTCCTCCTCCTATAATTCTAAGCTCTAGTAATATACCCAAATAACACAGACTACTGCAACACTGATCTAAAGTGTACTTAACATGACAGTAGATGTTCCACTAGATCATTCTTGCAGTAGCTGCTCCAACCGTCCATCCCAGGGTGTGCGTGTACGTATGTATATATATATATATATATATATATATATATATATATATATATATATATGTGTGTGTGTGTGTGTGTGTGTGTGTGTGTATATATATATATATATATATATATATATATATATATATATATATATATGGGTTTACTTTGTTTCATTGAAAGCTCATTTCACTGAATTTCAGTTCAACCTCACCAAATCGCTGAAAGCTCAAATTCCTGAAAACTAATTTCACTGAAGTGAAATACTGGCACTGTGTAGGGTACTGTAAGGCAAGTAAAATATGTATGCACTTTTCCCCGGTGTGGTGCAATCCTGGAGTTAATATATATAGTTATGGGGTTGTGTGGAGGGCACAGCTGAATGTGCATATTTTATGGGCTCTGAGAGGTTATGTCCAAAGTGGAGATTATCTTGTCTATATTTCCTAAAATGTGTTAAACTGAGCAAAACATAATGAAAGTGAGATTATCAAGGGGTCTTATCTTGAAAATTCATAAAAATGTCTTTAAGCAGTATAAAGATATTGTCATTTAAAGTTAGTATGGAATTCAGGTCAGAATAATTGCCTTTGTAAATTGAAAAAATCTTGTCAAGTTTTATACTGTTACAAGGTCATAGATTGATATTGATAACATCTTGTGTTTCAGTATGTTTTACACAATGACATTTTTTATTTTGATTTTCAACTATATATGTTGTCAGATTTTTGTTACTTGGCCTTTTGACTTTGTTTTTTCTGCGTTTGATATTTTAACATTGAGCGTTTGGTATTTTAACATTGAGGATTTAGCAGTGCTCTCTTTAAACAGCTGTGTCTTGAATAAAAATATCGTTAGTTAATCTCTCTTCTGTTAGGTTCATTGTGTGCTGAGTGTATTTAGCTGTTCATTTTATAGTAGTCTTTTATGTGTACATTGTATGGATTCCTGTAAATGTATGGATTGCTGTAAATGGTTGTCTATAGTTCCATATGGCTTGTGACCCAACTCGTACCTTAAAAAGTATCATTTTGGACTGGTGTACCTGTAAGATTGAAAAACAGTAAGAAAGCAAGTAAAATTAGTCTAGTTCAGAACAGAGCACCAGTGAAAATGCCATTCACATGTTTCTTGGTGGTGTTATAAATGTCAGTATGCATCTGTAAATTGGGGATCCTGAATCGTCCTTAACCCAGTCCATCTATACATTGCAGCTGTAAATCATGGGTAGTGTTTAGCTGTGGCATCCGAGCCTTCTCCTAATGTTATGTCACACAGGAATATATGTATAGTTGTACATCTCCCAAGCTTCCTAATATTACTGGATTAGCAGGAAGAAAACAAAAGATATGAATGTACAAATCGTATCTGCTCCATGTAAATATATTCTGGATATACTAGAAAGTGAGACGCCATTTGTAAACAGAGCCATGTAATCTGAATATGAGATCATTTTGACATTGGTGATAGGAAATCACTATATTGTAAGAATGAAAGTTAATTTATTGTGCAAATAGTAAGTTTCCAAGGCCCAAGCCTTTAGGATTTTGCTACCAGTCATGTACTTCTTTAGAGGTGACGTGTGAATTTATACTGTATAGGTTCAGGAGAATGCTACGTAATTAAAGCTGGTTTATGAGAAATAAGTAGTTTGAAGTGTCAATCTTTTTATGTAAACAAAAACTGAGTTCTTTAGTATGCCTATGTCTTTTGATAGTGGTAAGAGAAAGGTTTCATTATGGGTATCTCTGGCTTGATTGAGAAGGGGCAGAAGAGGCCTAGTATGGATTTAAATCAATGAAAGACGCATGTAAGGTTCTGATAGACTTGCTGTATAGTATAGCAGGACGAAATGTATGACTTATTATACCTGGAGTCACTGGCTAAGTACATTCTGTGTTAGATGCGGGACATGACATGTTTTTCTAAGAAAGATACTGAATTATATTCATATGAAGAAATGAACACTTAAATTCAGGCGTGGACAGTAGGCAGATATCTTCTACAGATACTTGGTTAGCTTTTATTTATCTTAATATTTCCCACAAGCTACGTAGTGTGCCTTACCAAGTACAGGAGCCATTTGCCACTTGCCGGACACTAAGCCCTCTTGCTTGTTCGTTTTTTTTTTTTAGGTACTCTGGTTTCCTCTCACCTTCCGTAGACATGCAGTTGTTGGGATAATGAATCTAAATTGCTATGGCTGTGTGTGCACGTGATAAAGAAGAGAGGCCTGGCAATCTACTTCTTTTTCCTACTTGCCTAGTAAACTCCATGGATGACCTCAGTTGTTCATGGGGTTGCTATAGGAGCCCAATGCGATTTACAAGCATGGCTGGAGCAACACTTCAATATGCCCTATATCCAACCTAGTTGTGATCATAGTTCACCACCTCCAATCCCCACCCTTGTAGAAAATAGTCACATCTACTGCCTACATTCTTCTTCTCTATTGTAAAGATGGCTTAAACCCACCTTTAATGTTCCTATTCAGGCTTTTTGAGATTTTGTGGCTGTGACCTTATCCACTCATTGCCTGCCAGTGATCAGAACTGTTTAGGTGGTGATTTTTTGGACAATAAATATCATATTTTGTTGACATTTGATATTGCCCTTTCAGCCTACTTATTCTTTCTGGTCCCCTACATCATTCAGTGATCAGACTCCTCCAATACTAATCAGCGATGAGCCGTAGAATATCCTTACCTTTATCAAACTGAAAATTATAAGTCACCACCTTTACCCTCTTAGCATATCAGCAGATGGTGCAGCCACTCACCTTAACTTGTCCACTCAGGGCTTATATGCTGCCAGGAGCACGCAATACTAGTGTTAATAAAGTGCATTTGTAATTCTTTTCTGACTAAGATCCTTGACAATATTATATTTAACAGTGCTCTGAGTATTATTCTGACAGCGCTAGAACTGTCACCCCTATTTTTCACACCTAGATGCTTTCCAGAGGGCAGCACTGTTGGGGATGGCTTTAAGGCAATCCTTTATATTGTCAGCAGAAAAAAAAAATCTTTAATTTTAGTTCCTATATGGAAGCTAATTCCATAATTCTAAAATATTCAGGTTGTATACAACCAGTTTAGCTCTGCTGTTCCTTGATTAAGGCATGCCTTTTGTTATACACTGAGTTTAACAAAGAAGATACAGAATCAAACTTTTGCTGGTAAAGTGGTGCACTGAATTCATTGCTTGCTTCCATGTAATGTAGTTTCTTTGCTTTAGATGCCATAATGAAAGCATGATAGCTTATGGTGTTTATAGGGCCATACAATACTTCAAGGGTGTCAGGGATGTTCTTTCCTGCAATTCCTAGTGATAATATATCTGTATTTTTTTCAGAAGGCTTTCCTTTTGGTATTTTGCCAAGAAGCCACTGTTAAACTAACCTAACATAGATTCACAGCTTCCTTCAGAAGTTTATTGTCTTGATCTGTCCAAGCATTACAGCTATCTCAAGTAGTTGCCTCTCTTAATTCCGACCCTTATCATCATTTTATTTATTGTTTATTCTTTTTTCCAGAGGGTAAATATAGTGGTCTGAGGACCCTTTTTCAGGCATGATCAGGGCCTTGAAAACATTCAGTGACAACCAAACCAGTCTGATTTAAACTTGCAATAAAGGTTACAAGACATTAATAATAAACAGTATAGTGTGGTAAAAGTACATTGAGTAGTAGCAATAAAATATAAGTGTAATCAGAGAATATGAATAGTTACAGTGTGTTAAATATCTGAATCAGGTGTTTGTCAAGCCCTCAAGCGATTAGACAGAGACACCATGAAAATAATAGTTTTAAAAGTCTGCTGGAAGGCATAGTTTATTAATACAGCAAGGAAAAAGTAAGGGTAAAATAGATGATAAACTGAATATGTAGGATAACGACAGTATATGAGAGAGCTAGAGTAGAGTGGGGGTAAAGATGGTAATGTTGCCTTGGTACTGGTAAAACTATGTTAATAAAAGATAGCAACAGCTGTCGTAGTAGACCACAAAAGGAGATGTTATTAACATGTTCCCTATTGAGATGTAGGAAAAAAATACTGAGTGCCATTATGCCAGAAAAAAAATGATCGAAAATACAGGAGAAGAGTTAATCCTGAACATTGTTCTTATTTTTTAACATTTTTTTGCAGGGTGCAAGCTCCCTATTCACCCCCACACCCTAAAACTTATACAAGTCAGTGATCACCATACCTCGAAGAAAAGAGGAATATTACAAGAAATGGCCATCTCAGAATTGGTATATGTGAATTGGTATATGCAAGTCCATTTTTTTCAGATAGTCAGTCTCTGTGTTTTGTGACTGACTATAGTGGGTCCTAGCATTTCAAATGGCTACCTCTTAAAATAGTGTGTTTACATTGTTAGATTATCAGTTACATGTTTACAACATTCAGGGAAAGTCTTCAGTAATAAGAGGTATTAAATAATCCCAAGATCTTTCAAAAGCCATGGCTCTCTGGTTTCTGCCACCTTTTCCACTAATTGAGTCCACCCATCTCTCACACTCTTAATAGAAAAAATATTTTCTCATGTTAGGATTAAACTTTGCCCACAATGTACCACCATGTCCTTCCATTATTGTGTGAACCCATCACATTTTTCATTGAGTGCCTTGTTTATTCATATAATATCCTCCAGGACTCTCTGGTTTTTCAATAAAAAAAGGTCGCCATAGTCTGTCCTTCGAGGGTATCCTTGTATGTCATTCTATCACCTTATTATCCTAGTTGTCTTCCTTTGTAGGCTTTCCATCATTAAGACCTCCACAGTTGTCTCAGTACTCCAGGTGCGACCATACTATTGCCTGATAAAAAGATATTATCATCCCTGTCTGTCTCTGTGTTTGATACTCCCCAGTTATATAGTCAAGCATTTTCTTTGCTTTTGCTACCACGTTTTCGTTCTTTATCAATGGTTTAAATTTTCTTTTTATAAGGTTCCTAAGTAAGTACTAGGCTAGCTCCCCCTGTGGGCCATTTTAAGCGTAGGAAATCTCCCTCAAAGGTGAGAATTGAACCTTGTACCATATGTCTGTGAGGTAAAGACCTTAATCATTTTGCCAACCGCTTTTGCTTAATCCCTAAAGTCTTTTTTCTATTGGTATTTACTAGTCTGGTATCAGTCAGTGTGTATTTTACTTCTGAATTATCATTGCATAGACATGAATTGACACCACACTTGAAAGGATTGAAGTGAAGCTGCCACCCTCCTGAGTGTGACATTAGACAACTTGTTTTCAGCCCTGTTCTCCATCTGATGCCATTTCCTTAAAAAATTGGTGTAACTAGCAGAGACTTAGACTGTTCCAGTTTTCTGTGCTGGATGCAAAGTCAGACAAACACATTGATTAGATTTGGATTCAGGACTGGCCCCTGTGAGGAAACCACATATGACTTTCCCTCACATGAGTACATCCAGCTTTTTCATTGCTATCTAACCATGTCTTTACCCATCTATTTGGTTTCCTACCTACTTCTTTCATCTATACATGGAGCCTGTGATGTAAAACTTAGTTTTTTGTGTCAAGACGATGCCTTCGACTACCTCCTTGCTGACCCAGTTATTAAATTGGGGTAGGTTAATCTGACAGGATCGTACTTTATGATGGAAAATTGGAATGATAGCTACAGTGGATATTAAACGTTTACACACCCCTGTTAAAATGCCAGGTTTTTGTGATATAAAAATGAGACCACAATAAATAATTTCAAAACTTTTCCCACCTTTAATATGAACTATAACCTGTACAGTTCAATTGAAAAACAAACAAATCTGTTAGGGGAAAAATGTAAAAAATAAAAAACGTACAATAAGCTGGTTGCATAACTGTACACACCCTTAAACTAATACTTTGTTGAAGCACCTTTTGATTTAATTACAGCATTTAGTCTTCTTGGGTACACACCTGCCATCAATTAAAGAGACTCTGATTAACCCCAAATAAAGTTCCGCTGTCCTAGTAGGATTTTCCTGATATTTACTCAGTTGCCTGCTACAGCAAAAGCCATGGTTCGCAGAGTGCTTACAAAGCATCAACGGGATTTCATTGTTGAAAGGGATTTCATTGCTGAAAGGTATCAGTCAGGAGAGGGGTACAAAAAAAATTCCACAGCATTGGCTATACCATGGAACACAGTGAAGACAATCATCAAAAAGTGGAGAAAATATGGGGAAATAGTGATGTTGCAAAGAACTGGATGTCCCTCCAAAATTGATGAGAAGACAAGAAGAAAACTGGTCAGGGAGGCTGCCAAGAGACCTTCAGCAACACTGAAGGAGCTGCAGGAATTTCTGGCAAGTACTGGTTGTGTACTACATGTGACAACAGTCTCCCGTATTCTCCATATGTCTGGGCTATCGGGTAGGGTTGCAAGATGGAAGCCTTTTCTTACCCAAAAAAACATCCAGGCCTGTCTAAAATTTGTGAAAGAATACATCAGATCTCTCAAAAGCATGTGGGTAAATGTGTTGTGGTCATATCTCTCAACCTGGAAACATCATAAATCTGGACAAGGCCCATGAAAAATAGGTACAAATCTATACACTGATTAACAACTAATTTGAATACGTAATTATGTAGCCCTACCCACTCCACTGGAATTGTGGGATACCAACTTTCAAACGCAAACTGACGAACAGACAACCAAAATATGGCACCGCACCAGAGTCCCCTGCAGCCATTCCAATGTCCCATTACCTGGCGATTTCTCCCCATTTACCATAAACACTAGTGTGTGCATACTGCTTTACTTCTACAATGATTATTTGGATTTTATTTTTACATTTTGCAGCACAACAATGCACAGAACACTAACAGACATCTGCTAAACAAAGCAATGCTGTCTCACGATGAAACTAGACTTGGCATAAAACTTCTCTGCCCTTGAAACTCACATTCATTGAAATAACATTGAAACCCACACACCACATCCAAAGAAAATGCATCTGGCCACTGGCCAGTAGTGGATAAAGATTACCTTTGGGCTGTTTTCAAATCATTGGCCCCTTGCACACAAAACAAGAAACATACATGTGTTATTTCTTTGATACACCTTCCTGACTTTATTAAGTTATATGCCTTGTATAATACAGCACACTTGTTAGACAGAGCGCATTTTAAATTTATTGTTTAAACATTTTTCCAGTAGGCTGTACTGTAAGCAATGAAACAAAATGCATGAACCAATAATGACAAAACTACACAATTCAAAACATTTGTATCATAAAAGTCTACTTCCACACCCACACTATAAATAGAATGACAGTAGTGTAAGCCACAGGCATCTTGCACAGCTTCTCGCACTTATTTTCAACTTCAGTTTTTTTTTTTTGGGGGGGGGGGGGGCAAAAGGTCAAAAACCAGCGACACGGATAGTTATTGTATAAATTAAAATGCTTTCCCCAATATACTGTGTGTACACCGAAAGGAAATCTGCAAGGCCAAACAGCAGTTTTCAAAATAATATGCTTGCTTTGCAAGAACAGTTATGTTCAGCGTAGATATTAATAACAGATGGCTGTGGGCATTACTGTAAATGCATCCTGATATAGGAAAAAAGGAAGTTGACTTTCTTGGCTTTCAGATGCAGAAATAAATAAATAAAATGCAGACAGGTCAAGTGATGCAAAGATGATGTGGAAAAACTTTTATGAAGTCTTCAGATACAGTGAGGACCAAAAAAGGGAATGACATAACCATGGATGTTTTCATGATACAGACAGAAACCAGAAGAACAAGTCACAAGGGCATTAAAAATAACATTGGTTGAAAAGAGTATATAAACTGGACAGTATGTTTTACTTGGTAGTGACGTTTAGCTGTGTGTTCCTTAGTCTCCTCATCTGTCTAGCTGTGTTATAATAGAATTGAAGTAGCTCTGACAGAATTAAATGTTTAACAAGAATTTGTTCTGAGACAAATACAGAATAACAGATACAGTAGTATGGAGTTTGTCTGGTCTACTTTTGGACATTTCTTCAGAAAAGAAAGAGATACATTTCTTCAGTGGCGAGCCTTGGCCAGTGACTGTGACCATATATCTGTTACCAGCAGTTAATATTACAGAGGGATCCCTACTACTTACTACGTTAGTTCAACAGACTGAACGTTCCAGTGCTTTAACAGAGAAACAGTTCCAGTACTTTATTGGTGGACACAGAGCACCATCGTGGAAGCTGTCCTGTGTTGGACCAGCTACAATTCGTCTGTAGAGAAACACTGTCCTTTTCCAGATTGACTTCAGTCTGACCACCTGCTTGTCTTCTACATAAATTATGGTACTTTCTTCACAGTTATAACATGGATGCAAGTACAGATGGTTAACTTTAACAGTGCCCACATATTGTATATATAAATTTGCATGGTTCAACCTTCTGTGTCAGACATGAAATGTAAATCTGAATTGTTTGATGTTCAGACATTGGATAACAGTTGTGTTTGTAAATATATGAATGCCTATAATTCACATACAAAATGTACATGTCGAAGTAACTTTCCTAATGTCTGTCTATCTTGTCACAGGAGTCTAGTATGTAAGCCGTACCATAAGATATATCCTATTCTGATTCTAGCATTGTTAGTTCTTCACATAAGCAACAGTTAAATGTACCTACTGCAGTCACCTAAATCTCATACAGTACAAGAGTATGCCATTATTGTTAATAATTTATTTTACATTTGTTAACCAGGAAATTCCGACTGGACCAGGTCCATTTTCAGCGGAGGCCCAGGGAGAAAAGCTCCAGCATCAAGTTATACAAATACAGTACATCCAGCATAATACACAAAACAGGTTACATCATGTATGCTGAGCATAGTAATATAACAAGAAATTAATAAAACACTCCAGGTAAAAGAAGGTATAGAACATGGGTAAAAAGACAATGTCAATTATACATTGGTAAGAGAAGAAAATTTATCAAGTAAGATTCTATAGTTAAAAGTACCCTTTCAGATGACCAAGCCTACAGGGGATCAGAGATCCATCATGTGTTCAGAGAGGAGTTTGGGGAGTTAATAGTAGTATGGGTAGGGTGATGTGATACAAGGGCATAACCAGGTACTAAGAAGGTGCGATTTGAGGGAGTTTTTGAATATGGATCTGGAGGGGGCAGGGGACATGGATAGGGGAAGAGAGCTCTAATTTCTGGCAACAGTGTGGGAGTAGAGTGCTTTCCCTGCATTATTGTTAGCCTTGGTGATGGAGAGGACTGATTTTTCACTGGATCTTAGGTACAGGCTTGCAGTATAGACAGTAAGTAGGCTGGGTAAGGAAGGTTTTTTTCAGGATATTTGAGAATATTGTAGGCTGTGCTCAGCTGGTGATAGTTAAGTAGCTGTGGTAGCTCAAGCCATTTTAGTTCTTTTAGTGCAACACAGTGATGGGTTCTATAGGTTGAGTTAGTAGCAAACTTGGCTGTTTTATTGTAGCATGATTCTAGTTTGTCTAGGTCACATTGTCTGATTTGCGTAAAGATTGGTGCTGCGTATAATAGAGTTGAGAGGAGGTGGCTTTGTGCAAGAGTGACTCTTGCTTTTTGTGAGAGAAAGGAATTATGCCTGTATAGGGAGCCTAGTTTTTTGTGTACTGGTTTTATGGTATGTTAGATGTGAACATCAAAGTGGAGATTATTATCTATTTCAATGCCCAGAAGTTTGGTTTGGTTAAAAGGGGAGATGGTGGTGCCGTCCTTAGATGTTATGGTAAAGGAGAGTTTTTTTTTTTATCTATTAGGGGTAAAAATAGTAGCAGTTTTGTCTTTTTGGGATTTAGAATTAGTTGGATACCTGATATCCATTTTTCTACTGAGTTAAAGGTATCTTGAGTGAGTGTATGTAGGGTGATGGGAGATGAGGCGGAGCAGATCAGGGTTGAATCATCCGCATATTGTATGAGTGCGGCATGTTGTGTAGAGCTATTGATGTGAAAATAGAGAACAATAGCGGGCCCAGTATAGAACCCTGTGGGACTCCTATGGTGGTTGAAAGTTGTGTAGACAGAGTTCCTTTCCAGTGGACTAATTGTTGCCTGTCAGATAAGTAGCTTCTGAACCAGGCTATAGTAGAGGAGGTGAAGGATAATGATGTCAGTGAGTCTAGTAGAATGGAGTGGGAGACCATATCAGATGCTTTTGAGAGGCTAAGGAAAACGGCTGATACATATTTATCATTCCTGTGAAGGCTCATATAATTAGGGAAGGATAGAAGGGCAGTGGTAGTGCTGTGATGTGGACGGAAACAGTGTTGTGTGTTAGTAGATTGTGTGTGTTAAGAAATGTCATCACTTGCAAGTGGATGCATTTCTCAAGAATTTTGGATAAGGGGCAAAGGATGGCAATAGGTCGGTAGTTGGAGAATTTGTAAGAATTACCTCCTTTATGGAGAGGAATGATGAGATACTTTCCAGAGTTTGGGTATGTAGGATTCTAGTATGGGGCGGTTGATAAGGATGGAGACAGGATATGATAGGGAGTCACTAGCCATTTTTAGGTATGCAGCAGATATGTTATTAGCTGCCAATGTGGTTGGCTTTAGTTTTAGGAGGAGTTTTTTGATAGTTGAGGTGGGCACTGGTGGTAGGCTAAAAGAGGGGGTGTTATGGGATAGGTTAGGTTGTGATTGAGGTAGACTGTTTTTGGTTATTTGACTGGACAGGGATAAGATGGATTTAGTAAAATGGGTATTAAATTGAGAAGCTATGTCTAGGGTATTGTTAGTAGATCTGGGTGCTGGAGTTGTGGTTTTGCCTGGCTTTAGTAGGGAGTTAATGGCATGCCAGAAGTTTTGTGGATTATTTGAATATTTCCTTTGGGTGCTAAGAAAATAGTTTTGTTTATTTACTTTGGATTCAGCCTTGGCCTTGTTTCTAAGCTGTTGATAGTATTGCCTGGAGCTCTGGGTTTTGTCAGATTTCCAGATTTTCCACTCTTTATGTCTAGCTTTTAGTAAGGCTCTGGTGTTCCTGTTTAGCCAGGGTGCGTAGTTGGCTTTAACTCTGATCTTTCTGCTGGGAGCTAGACTTTTAAGGATGTTAGAGAAGGTAGTATTGAAGTAGTCTACTGCCTGGTCTAACTGAAGTGTCCGTAGTGGTTCCCAGTTGCAGTGGCTTAGGACAGTATTTAGGTATTGTGGGGTAAGGTTACGGTAATCTCGTACAAATTTGTAGACTACTGGTTTGGGGTGATTGGAGTGTTTGTGGAGTAGGAAGGTGGGGAGATGATCATTAGGTCATCTGGGAGACAGCCTGCTGTATAATTTTGTTTGGGATAGTTGGTTAGTGTCCAGTCCAGTATGGATTCTCTCTTTGTTTTCTCATCTATTCTAGTTGGTTCTTCAATTAGATGAGAGAACCCATATAGATTGATATGTGCTGAGGGGCTGCTGGAATTACAGGCTGCCCAGTCCGTGTTAAGGTCTCGTAGTAGGATTATTTCCTGAGGTAGATTGTCCTTTGTCCAGAGTAGGATGTCTTCTGTTATGAGTGAGTTGTTGCCTGGAGGTATGTAGCAGCACATTATATTGATGATCTTGGTGTTTCTTATGGATAGGACAGAAAATAGGACGACTGCATTTTGAAAAGTGGGTGGTGGTGTGTGCAGGAGCTGGAGGTTAAGGGTGTTTTTAAATAGAATGGCTACTCCTCCTCCTTTCCTGTTTGTTCTATCAGATCTAAGTGCATTATACCCTGGGGGAAGAAAGTCTTCATCTTGGATACTGGGTTTAAGCCAGGTCTCTGTAATGGTGAGTATATCAGGGTTGTAGTGGGCTATGAATGCATGTAGGTCTGTTAGCTTGTTGGTAATACTTCTTATGTTGAGATTTAGGATTAGCAGGTCAGGTGTTTGGCTGAGAGGGGACCTGGATTTGGGTGAATGTCACCAGTGGTTAGCAGAGTTTGTAGGATTGGCAGTATGTGTTTTTTTAATATTAATTGTTTGTGAGCTTAATCTGTGACAGTTTTTCTTAGTGTGGTGAGATGGTGTCATTTTTGTTAGTGAATAATATGTAGTTGTAAGATTTATGATTGTAGGGCAGATGTAGAAGTGTGAGTGGGTTTGAGAGGGTGGGCTAGTGTGGGTAGTGTGATAGGAGTAGTTGTGCAGCGGTAGGTCTGTTTGTAAGGAAGTTAGGAAGGTTAGCGATGATAGAGCTAGTGATAGGGATGTGAGTGTGCGTAACATGATACTATGAGTGAGTAGTACAACTAGGATTCCTGGTTGGTTGTGTGTGAGGGTAGAGGTGTGTTGTCTGGGAATGTGTTGTTGGGAGTGGGATCAGTATGGGATGTAATTGGATTGGAGGTGGAAGGAGGTAGGATGAGTGGTTGGGCTAGTTAGGGAATTAGGGCTTGGACTACAGGTCAGGTGATTAAAGGTTAGAATAAAAGTAGAGGTAGTGGGGGCGGGTGGAAATAGGGGGCAGTGAGGGGAGCGGAGCAAGCCCAAGCGCAGCGGGCTAACACTGACTCCAAGTGTTTCTTTAGGCTTTGGTAAGTATGCAGTGTTAGCTTAAATGGTTATTTGCTAAACTGAAAATTTTAACTGTAATTTAAACTGTTTGCACTAAGTTATAGACTATGTTATGGGCACAGAGTATAATTTTCTGACATTCTTAAAAGGATATAGAATTAAAGCTGGGGTTAGTTACAGATGAAACAGGAGAGGAAATTAAATGCTATTTTATATATTTCTCAAAAGAAAATTGACTTTAGTTTGGGGGGGACACTAACTGGTAAGCAATATACAGCCGTTTTATTCCTGGTGATGTACTCATCAGTACAGAGGTTTGATTAAGGAACTATACAGCAGAAATGTACTAATACACTCACTAATATTTGTTTAAGTTAATGCAGGTAAGGTATTTTACTGTCTAGACACTTGGAAGTTAAGCACCTACATTAGTGTTTAGTCTCTTCAGTTGCAGGGCAAGTGTCTGTGGGTGCCCAGTGCTCAAGAGAAACTTTGAAATTTCCACTGCTTGATATGGGAGGCAAAGACCTGCTTGACCTGAAGGATGGTTTGGATTACTGAAAGAAAAATAGAAGAAAAATGTAAGAGAGCATTAGGTTAAGGCAGTACATACTGTGTGACCAATCAGATTGGACTTTAGTCTATAACAAAAACATCAGGTAATGGTTAGTCCTGCTTCAGCACCTGATAACATAAAATATTTTCTTATGGCAACATACAAAAATAAAATGTAAATATATAAAGCAGTTCTCTACAAAATTAAGCAAGATATAATTTTAATATATTTTTTTCTTATGGCAACATACAAAAACAAAATGTAAATATATAAAGCAGTTCTCTACAAAATTAAGTGAGATACACCTTCAATATATTTAAAAACTAGTCAATGCAGTTAGACAGAGCAGTGAAATGCAACATGTGAAATAGCCCTTCTGGCTCTATAACAGTAAACGTTGTATGTATATATATATGTATATATATATATATATATATATATATATATATATATATATATATATATATATATATAGACTACATAGACTATAATGTAATAGATTACATAAAAATGTTATTTATAGTAAATATTACAGATGCACAAACAGAAAAAAGTTCTAACATAGTACAGTGTGCTATCATTATTAACCTTTTAAAGAAAAGGTTTTCACAGCTTTTCAAAAATTTCCTACAGACAGTAGTTTGTTTGTGTCTTTCGGCTTTTCCCAGTTAGGGGTCGCCACAGCGGAACTCCGGTCCGCTAATGATTGGTAGTGGATTTTTACGTACCGGGTTACCAGCCCTATTCACGTATGCCTCCACACAGAAGATGCTCTAGCTGAGAATCGAACGGGACAACGTCTTGCTGTGAGGTGACAACGCTACCGCAGCACCACCACCGCAGCCTTCCTACAGACAGTAGTAAGGGAGAATAATGCCATTTAGAGGAACAGACTCTGCATAGCATTCAGTCTTTACATAATGACATTTCTGGTTTAACTTAACAATCAGATAGAGCCCAACAACATTTACTAAGGGCACAAAATAGAGGTTAATCTGACAAGACAGTTAGAAGCCCAGCAAGGTTTACATTGGGCAGGGTTCAGCAGAAATAACAGTTATTTCTCCTGCTGATATATGTCAATAGACTTGTTTATAATTTTGTTTCAGTATGTTGGCATTTAAACAATGGTTGACATGCACTGTGTGGTCTATTTCAAATAATGCTTTTTTTAAATGATTTTTTGCATTTACACATGCCAGTTTGGGTCAGGAGGGGAAGGAAAATCATCAACAGTGTTGGCAAACCCCTAAAACATGCTCTAGTATGAGAGTTATGGGCATTAATTCCCAAAATGATTTACAGGGAAAGTTTAGTATTGTCAAAATCAACGCACATAAAAAATATACAGGAAAGACTACAGTAAATGCTTTGGCAAATGGCAAAGCAAAGCAAGCAGCAAAAACAGGTGAGTGTCTAGACTCACACAACTGTTTTACAGACAGTCTGAATAGTATGACAGAAAAAACAAAATAATGTTTTGGTCAGGCAAAATGTTATGTTAAAGCAATTCCATCAGACAGTTAATGACATTCTGCAAAATGCAGATGCAGCTTTAAAATCAGTTTCTGCCTAACAGACAGATACAGACTCAGAGATTAAGCCAGAGTGATAGTTTAAAAAAGTACGCAGTATTGCAGATGCACATAGGAAATGTACACAAACAGCTTGTAGACCACGTGGTGAAAGGAAGGGAATATAATACATGGTCTAATAAAAAGTATGCAGTATTGCAGATGCACATAGGAAATGTACACAAACAGCTTGTAGACCACGTGGTGAAAGGAAGGGAATATAATACATGGTCTAATAAAAAGTACGCAGTATTGCAGATGCACAAAGGAAATGTACAAAAACAGCTTGTAGACCACGTGGTGAAAGGAAGGGAATATAATACATGGTCTAATAAAAAGTACGCAGTATTGCAGATGCACATAGGAAATGTACACAAACAGCTTGTAGACTATGTGGGGAAAGGAAGGGGATGTAATACATGGTCTGATATAAAGCAAACACGGGGGAACACAAGCAGCTTCTGCTTCACCAGGGTTACAGACAAATATATAACAAAGTTCAGAAAAACAGGTAATATGTTTTACTTGTAAGAAAATGGCCACATTAAACAGAATTGTCCATATTACAAACAATGCTTCTTCAAAACCCAAAAATAGGGAAAGAAATCAAGATAAAAAAAATACATTAAGGGAAAATCAGTCACAGGAAGAAACACAGAGGGATACAGGCAATAGGCATTAAAGCAATAAATTAACAAAATACAGGTTATCAGTTGGCAGGAAAGTAGAGGGATCTTTTAAAGTAATGGAACACAATGCTAGTGTACAAAACTTAATGTTAAACAAAGGGGACAGTAAAAGACAGAAAAATAAATATTACTTTACTGGCTTAATAAGCCAGTACAAATTCAGAATAAACACAGACATAACCTACAGCCATACAGATACAGTGTGAAGTTAAAGTTAATACAGATACAATGTTAAAGTTAATACATTTACAGTAGTGCAAATGATATATTGAAAACTAAACAATGCAATTAAATGTTGGGTATGGAAGTCCACATCTACGTCTGGAAATGGAGTAACATTTAAGGCAGTACCTGTAACAAATCCTAAATGACAAAAGGTTCTATAGTAACAAGAGACGGTCACCCCCCGCCACACACACACATTAACAGTACAGTATGTCTCCAAAGGCAGCTTTTGCATGCAGCAAACAGGATCAATATTGGTAAAAAACAGTGACTGTAATGTCATATTTTCAAAACAATGTATTACATAAAATATAACAGCAAACAGTCTTATAAATAAACTAGTACAGCAAAAACATTAGTCAAACTGGTGTAACTGCCATCCGGGTAATAATAGCAGTACATACAGGTAGTAAAGTACAGAGTCATTAAATCTTAGACAAATAGCATTTTTCAGGTAATAAAAAAATCCAAGCAAAAGCAGCACACCATGTTGGTTCATAAAAATCAGTGCAAGTTAATAAACAGTATCAGTACAGTAACAGTCTGTTAACAGTCTTACAAAATTTTAAATTTGTTTCTATAATAGCAATCTATAAACAAGACAAGGCAATCTAAAACAGTTTTGCAAAGAAAAAAATGGGGAGAGATACCCGTATAATAAATCATGAGAACAGGGACATCATGATTGGATACCTGATTTCAATATATTTTGGAAATGCAAAATTTGTTTGCAAAGGCATGTGACAAGTCAAATTGTTGGGTTTTTAGCCACATTCCTTACAGAGGGAAAAATGCCATTACATGCAGTCCCTGTAGAGGTTACATATACAGGTTTTATGTTTAAAAAATCTTATAAAAGTAGAGTTGTAAAACAATTAGCCATAAAAAACATTTACAGTTGATAAAAATAGGAAAAGGGGTACTGTTTTCAAAAGAACTATTGTCATGTAAAAAAGCTTGAGTATAAAATAAAAACAGCATGGGAGTTGACACAATGCTTATTTTAAGGAAGAAATGAAAGAGAAGAAATTCTGTTACATAAAGTATGTAGTTCCAATAATAAAAATTACTCACACATTACCAGAGGACATGGTAAAAAATCACCAGGAAAAGAGGGAGGTTCATGATAAAAAAAATAGGGAAAGATTTTAAAACAGCTGGACATAGGAAATGGTGTTATTTCAGAAACTGAATTTTTGACTGGTATGGTGCCACTAAGGCAATATAGAAAGTTACAAAGTTAATAGCAAATGCAACCTATGAAGCTATCTCAGATATAACAGAAGAAATGTGTTATAAAACTGCCAAACAAGTAACTGTTGTTAACAATGAAGAAAGGCTATTAAGTACAGAGGATCACATTTCCTGTAAATATTATTTTCCCAAAGCAATAATGAAATTATGCAATGCAAAAGAAATATGCTTGTTTCTAATACAAGGTTTTGCCTTGCAAAGCAAGGGTTAACTTGACAAGATTTTGTAATGCTTGTGTGCAACTGCAACACTGACAACTTGCTTAAGTAAGCATAAAACAGTTAAAAATAGATAAGTAATAATGGCTATGTGTCTATGGTGGGATACTATAATTTCCGCATTAATTGCTGTTATCGTCATTATAAGATTTGTGTTAATAAAAGTATTAATCAAGTAACAGCCATTGGTAATGTAACACTCTTTAAAAAAAAAAATAGCATTGAATGCAAGGGATTCGTATGTTGCAACAGACCAAGGGATTCAAAGTACTGAAGATCATATTTTGTTGTAAATTGTCTTACAATTTTCATGGGTCTTAAATCCAAAAAGTGGGAATTGATAGATATTTTGTAAATTAAAATGCTTTTCTCCAATATACTGTCTGTACAGTGAAAGGAAATGTGCAAGGCCAAACAGCAGTTTTCAAAATAATATGCTTGCTTTGCAAGTACAGTTATGTTCAGCTTAGATATTAATAACATATAGCTGTGGGCATTACTGTAAATGCATCCTGTTATAGGAAAAAAGGAAGTTGACTTTCTTGGCTTTCAGATGCAGAAATAAATAAATAAAATACAGACAGGTCAAGTGACGCAAAGATGATGTGGAAACTTTTGTGAAGTCTTCAGATACAGTGGGGACCAAAAAAGGGCATGAAATAACCATGGACTTTTTCATGATACAGACAGAAACCAGAACAACAAGTCACAAGGACATTAAAAATAACATTGGTTGAAAAGAGTATATAAACTGGACAGTATGTTTCACTTGGTAGTGACGTTTACACTAAGTGTGCCTTAGTCTCCTTATCTGTCTAGCTGTGTTATAATAGAACTGAAATAGCTCTGACATAATTAACTGTTTGGCAATAATTTGTTCTGAGACAAATACATAATAACAGATACAGTAGTACAGAGTTTGTCTTGTCTACTTTTGGACATTTCTTCAGAAAAGAAAGAGATACATTCCTGCAGACACATTTTAATCATTGCTTGTATAATTTTGGAAAGTTGCTAGAATAAAATGTTGTTACCACCATGCATTTCACTGGCAAGCCGTGAACCCAGGACCCTGTACACTGCAGTCAGAGCAACATACTACTATGCCAAATCATCACTCCCCTAAAAAAATGGTTATCATGTAGTGAATTCAGTTCTCACTTCTCACCATAGCTGTCAGCACAAAAAACCTGGACAAAGCCAATAATGGGGGAATAGAAGTTCAGTTCTCACTCACCATAGCTCTCAACTCTTAGCACAAAAAAAACCTGGACAAACAACAAAGCCAATAATGGGGTAATACAAATTCTGTTCACTTCTAATCATAGGCTTAGCTCTCAACTGGTACCACAAAAAATCTGGACAAAGCTCAGAAATGGTGATGGCTAGGGACTTTAGGCTTGTTTTACCCTATATGAAAGGGACAGGGAATGAGCCTGAATATCTCTAGCCACCAGGTGTATTACATGGGGGCATTTACAAACACACACACACACACACACACACACACACACAGCTTACCTGAGTCCCCAACAATGGCACTTCACTTGCATTTCCCAGCAAAATGGTATGCTGAAATAAATCTAAATCCAACACAAGAGATTCCCATTGAATGAAACGAGTGCTGTGGCACTTCTGCATTTCCCGGCCAAATGGTATGCTGAAATAAATCTAAATCCAACACAAGAGATTCCTGTTGAATGAAACGAGTGCTATGGCACTTCACTTGCATTTCCCGGCCAAATGGTATGCTGAAATAAATCTAAATCCAACACAAGAGATTCCTGTTGAATGAAGCGAGTGCTATGGCACTTCACTTGCATTTCCCGGCCAAATGGTATGCTGAAATAAATCTAAATCCAACACAAGAGATTCCCATTGAATGAAACGAGTGCTGTGGCACTTCATTTGCATTTCCCGGCCAAATGGCATGCTGAAATAAATCTAAATCCAACACAAGAGATTCCCGTTGAATGAAACGAGTGCTGTGGCACTTCATTTGCATTTCCCAGCCAAATGGTATGCTGAAATAAATCTAAATCCAACACAAGAAATTTCCATTGAATGAAACGAGTGCTATAGGCACTTCACTTGCATTTCCCGGCCAAATGCTATGCTGAAATAAATCTAACACAAGAGATTCCCGTTGAATGAAATGAGTGCTGCTAGCAGTCAGCCCTACATAAATCCACAACGCCTGCTTAAATAAATCCATTCCACAGCCAACAAGTAATCTCCAAATGTTGCTAATAAATAAATCCAAAACAGGGCATTTTCACACACCTTACCTGAGTCCCCAACAAACTTGATTCAGCACTGCTAACATTTCCCGGCCAAATGCTATGGTGCTAATAAATAAATCCAAAACGGGTGATTTCCGTTGAATTAAAACGAGTGCTGCTAGCAGTCGGCCCTAGAAAAATCCACAACGCCAGCTTAAATAACTGCATTTTACAACCAACAAGTAAACCAAACGAGTTCTGCTTTTGCTGTTTCTCGCTAGCATTTGCAGGAAAGGATGACGTGAGCTAAAGGAGCTCCATTCCGTCTGGCTGATGGAGCCGATGTCATCACGCACGTGATGACAAGAGCTCCGACAGCGGAAGGTTTGAAATAATTAAGAAAACCAAAGAAAAAATGGAAATGAAAGGGTGCCACTCTGGAATCGTGGCACCCCTTCATTAGGAAACCAAAACTCTGTAAAAGATGAGTAATTCGGTATGGTTGAGAGGTATGGTTGTGGTCTGATGACACCAAGGTTGAACTTTTTGGCTACAATTCCAAAAGGTACATTCGGCGCAAAAACGACACTTAGCAGCACCAAAAGAAGGTGAAGCATGGTGGTGGCAGTATCATGCTTTGGGGTGACTTTTCTTCAGGTAGAACTGGGGCTTTAGTCAAAGTGGAGGGGAATTATGAACAGTTTCAAATACCAGTCACTTTTGGCCCAAAACCTTCAGGCATCTGCTAGAAAGATGAGGAATTTCACCTTTCACCACAACAATGACCCCAAGCATACATCCAAATCAATAAAAGAAGGGCTTCACCAGAAGAAAATTAAAGTTTTGGAATGGCTCAGCCAGAGCCCAGACCTGAATCCAATAGAAGATTTGTGGAGTGACCTGAAGAGGGCTGTGCACAAGAGATGCCCTCGCAATTTGACAGATTTGGAGCGTTTTTGTAAGGAAGAGTGGGCAAATATTGCCAAGTCAAGATGTGCCATGCTGATAGACTCCTACCCAAGAAGACTGAATGTTGTAATTAAATCAAAAGGTGCTTCAACAAAGTATTAGTTTGTGTGCACACTTATGCAACCAGCTTATTGTACGTTTTTTATTTTTTTGTATTTTTTCCCCTAACAGATTTGTTTTTTTCAGTTGAATTGTACAGATTATAGATCCCATTAAAGGTGGGAAAATATTTGAAATTATTTATTGTGTTCTCACTTTTTTATATCACAAAAACCTAGCATTTTAACTGGGTTGTGTAAACTTTTTATATCCACTGTATGCTGTTTGAAAACTCTTCATGCATTTTATATTCATAACAGTAGTTGTCCTGTTACATGACCTGAATTAGCCCCGCCATTAAGTCAAGGGCACCTTTGTTTAGGAAAAAAAATGAACTGGAATGTTTTGCAAATTGCAGTTTCAAACTGAAAATGAAGTCAATTGGAGATGAGCCTTGTTTTTAATAAAATAATAAAATTTGTCAAGTCTGAAGCCTCCTTCGTGTAGCGCATCTTTTCATGAGCATTTCATTCAGGTCAAGATATGTAATGTAACGATGCGAAACTTGTGCATTCATTTTTGTTCCTGCTCGATATGGGAGTTGAGCACTATTAAGAGCTCAAAAACGGTGGCAAGGACTCTGTGAATTACTTTAAGGTGTATATGGCTAGGCATGTTATGATCTCTGTGATCACTTCCTGCTAAGTGTTTTACCAGCTTTCAAAGCAGTAATACATGAAGTATATAAAACTCCATGTTAAGATTGGGTCTGTTTGACTATAACCAGTTATTATATATTTTCAAAATGGATGCTAACATTCATCTCTTGAGCTTCATTCACAAGGTGGATTTCTTAGCATCCATGTCTCAAACACATAATAACATGGTTATGATTGGAGACCCAGTCATAACATTCTATATTATCTGTCTAATGGGGAAAATCATGAACCATAAATAGCATTCTAGACAAGACTACAGTATTAAAAGCCCCTGGTTTAAATACGGGCTCCTCTAAGAGAACAACTGCAAGAAAAGTAGTAACAATAATAATAATACGACTGAAAGAATATTGAATTAGAATATTCCAAATATAAGAAATAATTAATGTTATGTTGTCCCCATCTCACCTCCGTTCTTGCTGGTTGGGTTTGGAGCCGATCCTCGGCTCTGACTCGGCCGTATACTATAGCTCAAGTGCTTTTTGCTGGCCCGAGGCTAGCCCCTATCCCATCATGCCTAGCAGTAGTTACCCATATCTCGTTTGCTGCTTGCACCGTCGAGATTGTTCATACTTGGTCAGGCTAAGTATTTTCTTCTTCTTGTGATTTTTCGCATTCAGGTAGTTAAATTCTATTAGTTTAGTTTTGGAGTGTGTTCACCCTAAGCCAGCGCTTTTCTGACCTTTCCGCTGCTGCCTTATTTTTGTTGTTGTAGCCATCATTTTCCTTTAGGCCTATCTTGTTTTCTTTAACCCGTTTGACTTTGAGGGCTCCCTTTTCCCTTTCTCTCAACCCCGTCTTTGATTAAGGGCCCTTTTTTTCTCTTCATTTCCCTTCTCTTTCCTCATAGGAGCAGCCGTTTAAGTTAAAGGCTCTCCTGGGTTGGGGGGAGTCGCCGTTTAACTTAGAGGCTCTACCCCTTCCCTCCTTTCTTTTTCCTGTTTAAAAAAAAAAGTTTAAAGTTCTTTTTAGTTGTTTGCTGCTGTTGATTTTTCTCTTTGGTACTGTAGTAGTTACTGCTAGCATGTCCAAAGATCCTAAAGAGTCAAAACCTTTGGATTTTTAAAAGTGTGACTCATGCTGCCAGAAGATGTCCCTTACGGACGGGCACACGAGCTGTGTCTATTGCTTAGACAGTACACCTGCAGGACTCATGTTCTATATCTCATGCTTTTAGTTCTTGGGGCTTGCAGGAGAAAAAAAAATAAGTTGATTTTCTGAGATTTACTAAAGAGCCCCTTTGATGTTGCTATTGAGGGTTCTCAGCCAGCAAAAAAAACAGGAAAAGTCCCCTAAGCCATCATCTTCATCGGCTCCGATGTTGGAGCCATCTAAATCTAAGAGCAAACCTGTGAGTTTGTCAGATCCGAGTGTCGGTTCCAACAAAGCTCTTTCTCCGGTGGCTCCATCAGTGGTTTTGGAGCCAGTCAGGACTCACAAGAGATCCAGGTCTCCCTCTCTGGAGCCGGTGCAGTATGTTCCACATCCCCGCTGTTGCAATCTGTAGCAGGCAGTTATCGGTCTTCCTCTCATTCCTCTCGATCATCCAGGTTTTCGGATCATGATCTGGAGAGGGTGGTGAAGAGGCTTCTCAAGACACAGGCATTAGCTTTATTATAATTGAGCCCAGCCCACACGGAATTGGCACCAACAGCCCAACCCGCACCATTATCGATTCCTCCTCTGACTCCTTTGAGTTCGGAGCTGGAGTACATGGAAGTTGTTGTGGTGGAACCGTCGGCTCCGATTACCACTAGTCTATCGGATCTGACTGCCACGCCGATCTCTTCGTTTTCTCAGTCTACCGAGGGATCTGGGGGCCAATGCTCTCTTGTCGGCTCTGAGGTGGGAGAGTGACATCGGGGCCTTGTCCAGCCCCGCTGTCCCTCTTGGGGATTCAGCGCAGGTGAGCTTGGCTTCTACATTGGCCTCAGACCCATCACCCTTGGGTTCAGAGGAGATCTCCGGAATCTTCTGAGCCGGGGACTCTCTTGATCAAGGACCGTGGTACCTTTGAGGTGATGAGTGTGCTGTCTCCTGAGATCTCTCCAGCCTCAGCTCCATTGGCTCCTACTCTTTCGGTGCCTGAGTCTGCCTTCGACCCCCCCCCCAAGCATAGGGAATCCATGCTATAGGATGCCCCATTGGGCGACCCCACCTCTTCCAAAACCTCCCCTGAGCATCCCTTTGAAGAGAAAATGCAAGAGGATGAATTTGGACTCCCCCTGAGTCTCTCATTTCAGACACAGACTTGGAGGACTCAGAGGAGTCCCCACAGTCCCCCTCTGAGGATGTCTCCTTTTCAGACCTCCTTGAAATCCTTAGACAGAGGGGTGGTTGGAAATCCCTTACCCCTTCTGAAGATGAGTCTGTATACCTGGATGCATTTGGTTCCCCGACACTCCACCTCTTGGGTGTCTCCGCCTTTCGACCCTCTACTGGCTTTAGTGAGTCGGAAGGCATGGAGCTCCCCAGAGGCTATGGAACCAGTTTCGAGGAGGCCCAGTAAATTCATAACTGCTCCAGAGGATAGGTCTTTTCTATCTAAGGGTATACATGTTGATGCTATGTTGGTGGTGGCAGCCACCAAGAAAGAATTAGCCGAGACTGCTTCTTCTGCCCATCCACCGAACAAAGAGTCTCGTACGATGGACAGGTATGGGAAGCATATGTTTGCTTCAGCGGCCTTTACTCTCAGGTCGCTGAATTTTTTCCCACTTTATACGCCTTCAAAGGAATCTCCTGAAGGAGCTAGGAGATGCCCTACAGGATCCTACAACTGAAGGACCTGCGAGCAAGGCAGCTTCAGAGCTAGTGACATTGACATCTATAGTTAACTCCTCCATGCAGCTGATCTCTTGCACAGCAGATGGAGCAAGTAGAGGAGCAGGCACAGGAGTTACTTTGCATAGACAGACACTCCGGGATGCACCTTTGTCAGTTTGCGGAGCCCTTCAAGTCCTCCTTTGCCAACACCCCCTTTGACGGCTCATCTCTGTTTGGGCCTCAGGTAAAAGAGACTCTTACCAGGTGTAAACAGGATGGCAAAACTCTCTCTGCCATGGGAGTATGTTTTTCCACTCCCTCTAGACCTTACCCCAAGGGTCAGAAGAGCGGGAAGATGTGGTTCGAAAAATACCAGGGAGTTTCGCCTGATACACGTGGAGATTCCCCCCCCCCCAGGGGCAGAGGGGGGGGGACTAACAATGGTAGGCGCTGATCCCGTGGCAGGGGGTGTCCGCAAAATCAGGCTGAGAGAGATACCTTCTCTGGCAGGCCTTTCCAGTGCTCCTGAAAGGAGACCCGACTGTCCCAGTGCCCAAAAGCCTGGCAAACAACCACAGAAGATACATGGGTACTGTCAATTATATCCAGGGTTTACAAAATTCCCTTCCCCCAATTACCCCCTCCAACAAATCAGTACTCAGTCCCAAATGTTCCACCCAGTCTTCGAGATCAAGCAAACCTAGAAGTTCAAATGTTGCTAGAAAAAAGAGCCATCCAAGAAGTCCCCGCAGACCAAATTGAATCCGGCACTTACTCAAGGTTCTTTTTAGTTTCGAAAAAGACTAAGGACTGGAGACCCATTTTAAATCTCAGCAAACTCAACAAATCAGTCAAGAAAACAAAGTTCCAGATGGCAACACTGCAGTCCATTCTTCCCTTTTTGGGTCAGGACAGTTGGAAGTGCTCCATCGATCTCCAGGATGCGTACTACCATATAAAAATGGACAGGCAGTCCAGGAGGTAATTACTCTTCCAGCTGGGAGCCAGTCGTTACCAGTTCAGAGCTCTGCCCTTTGGTCTCACCACAGCTTCCAGGGTGTTTACCAAATGTATGTCAGTAGTCACGGCTCATCTGAGGTGTCTAGGATTCCTGGTGTTTCCATATCTAGATGACTGGCTCCTCACAGCAGCCACCAAGCATCAACTGATCGAGGCATGGGACTCCACTATTCACATCTGTAATCAATTAGGCATCACCTTAAAATACGAAAAGACTGCCTTGTTGCCTTGTCAGTATATTACATTTATAGAGGCAGATTTAGACACAAGGGCCATGATAGCAAAACTGCCTCATGAAAGAGTGTTAACCATTCATTGTCAAGTTGTATTTCTCATGAAAAGAAAGAGAATCCAGGCAAGATTCATCCTCAAGGTCTTGGGTTCGATGGCTGCAGCGATTACCTTGGTCCCTATGGCGTGCTTCCACATGAGAATTCTGCAGTGACTCCTGTTGGCTCAGTGGTCATTCCAGGATTTACCAATGTCACATCAGATTTCGATCACGGAGTCATGCAAGAAGAATTTAGCATGGTGGCTTCATTCCCCCCTGGTATTAATGGGCAGACCGTTTCTAACCCCCCCAACCCGTAGCCACAGTCACCACGGACGCTTCCAGACAGGGTGGGAGGGGCATTATCTGGGACAGACTATTCAAGGGACTTGGCAAGAACATGAGTACCACTTGCACATCAATGTCCTAGAGATGAGAGCGGTGCTTCTGGCATTGCAAGCACTTCAAGACTTTCTACCTACAGGGACTATAGCAATTCAGACAGACAAAATGTCGGTTGCATGGTGCATCAACAAACAGGGTGGGAACCAGGTCTTATCCCTTGTGCTGAGGCTCTAGAAGTATGGCAGTGGGCGATGTCTTCCCAATGCTTTCTGGTCGCAATGCACATTCCGGGAAAACCCAATGTGATAGCGGACAAGCTCAACAGGACTATTCTGATGCCTCATGAGTGGTCCCTAAAACAGGAAGTTGCAGAGCTGATTTTTCGCAAATGGGGCCAGCCATGCTGCAATCTTTTTGCCACTCCCCTCAACAACAAATGCCGCAGCTACTTTGCCCTAGTCCCACCACCGCGATAGTCGCCCAGGGACGTACTGGTTCATGATTCGCCCCCAGGACTGCTTTATGCCTTCCCACCGTTCCCCCTGATCACCAAGGTTCTTCAGAAAGCACAGTCAATGAGTTGCAGGTTAATCCTCATTGCTACTTACTGGCCTCAACAGATTTGGTTCCCATTCCTCTGGCCTCATCTGCAGGGGGAGCATTAGATACTGGACCCAGTTCCAGATCTCCTGACGCATCAGTCGGGTGCTCTCCACCCTTCCGTCCATACTCTCAAGCTGACAAGTTTAGTTTCTCCACTTGCGGTCTAATCCAGGCTTCCAGATGTTTCCCCGGCAGTTCAACACATTTTGATTTCATCCCATAAATCCACTACAAGGAAACTTTATGCTAGTAAATGGAAGAGGTTCTCTTGTTGGGCAAAAAAGAACGACATTGATCATTTTACTGCCCCCATTTCTAAGATTCAGGATTTCCTTGCTGAAACATTTTGACGAGGAGCAGCGGGGACTACTATCCGAGTTCAGCTAGATGACATTTCTAATTTTCATGTAGGAGAAATGGGATGTAACATGTCCCACAGGCTATATAAAGCATTCCTAAGAGGTACTACCCTCTTAAGACCTCCAATAAGAGACCCCCCCTCCCCGGGATTTAAATCTAGTTTTAGAGACGCTCATCCCCCCCCCCCTTTGAGCTAGCTGCTTCTTTTCCTTTGAAATTTTTGACATGGAAGACCTTTTTCCTCAACCACCATTACTTCAGCTGGGAGGGTTTCAGAGTTACAGGCATTATCTGTTCATTCCCGTACTTGATTTTCCACAAAGATAGAGTTTCTGTCAAAACCAATCCCTCCTTCTTACCTAAGATGTGTTCAGAGCACAATTTAAATCAATCCATAGAGCTTTCTGTATTCTTCCCCAATTGTGGCAACAAGGCAGAGTATAAGCTCCATCATTTGGATGTTCATAGACAGTTACGTTTTTATTTACACAGGACGAAGGATTTCATAAAATCTGACCAATTGTTTATATCCTTTGCAGACAACAAGAAAGGTTGTCCAGTCTCTAAAGTGACCTTATCAAAGTGGCTTTCAGACACTATCATACATGTCTACGCTTTGTGGAACAAAGAAATTCCAGGAAAAATTAAAGGACGCTCAACTAGGGCCTTGGCTTCTTCTATTGCGTTTCAAGCCAAACTGCCTTTAGATTCAGTCTGTGCGGAAGCTACATGGGCTAATCCACTTACCTTTATCTCTCATTACAAAGTAGATGTGGCTTCCTGGAACAAGGCATCCTTTGGTTCCACGGTCCTGAAGAGTCTTTTCCAGTGAGCCACCCAAAATATAGGTGCTGGGGACGCTGTCCCAACCAGCACGAATGGAGGTGAGATGGGGACAACATAACATAAATAAGTTATGTACTCACCATAAGGTTCCATGTTTGTTGTCCTTCATCTCGGCTTCCTTCTTGCTTCCCACCCTCCTTCCCCCTCTTGGAGGGTTGAGAGGAGATTTTCTTCCCTTTTGTTTGGCTACACTGGCTGAGTTCCCTTTTGCTTACCAGTTGGTTAGACCTAGTCTTTCCTTCCTTTCTCTTTGCTGATGTTTACACACATATGCAGGTCCTTTTCTCATAAGTAAGTTTAGTAAAATTTGGACCTATTTAGTCTGGTGGGTTGTCATAAACGAGATCTGGATAACTACCGTTAGGCATGTTGGGATAGCGGCTAGCCTCGAGCCAGTAAAAAGCTCTCGAGCTATAGTATACGGCCGAGTCAGAGCCGAACCCAACCAGCAAGAAGGAAGGTGAGATGAAGGACAACAAACATAGAACGTTATGGTGAGTACATAACTTCTTTTTTGTTCATTTTCTGTTACCTACATTGTCGTTTTGGGGTCATGGAGGAGATAAAGTCAATACTGGCAAGCAGTGAAATGGACATAAGGCAAGAAACACAAGTGCATTCTCCCTCTCAGTCATATCTACTAGCAAGTTAGAGGATTGCCAGTTCACCTGTTGAAACATCTTTGGGACTTTGAGATGAAAATCCAGACTCAGTCAAAATCCATGAGGATATGCAGATTCTACAGAGAAGGCATTCCAGTCCGGAACAAAATCTGAGAAGAAAGTCCTTCAGGGAAGCAGTGCTAACTGCTGCCATGAAACAATATTTTTCATAGATGTAATAGCTGTGTATAACTGAGTCCTTTACCTCTTATAACTGTCAACTTCTTAGTGCAAGAATTATGGATAAACCCAAAAAGTCAGGGACAGATTATAAATATTGCTTTAATAAACTTGGGAAGTTGCTAGAATAATAAGTTGTGCATTAGCATGTATTTTCTGAAGGATATGAAGTCTGGAACTCAAATGTTTTATCATTAAATAATGACTTTAGTCCTGAATAATTTGCCAGAACCCTCAAATTTTATTTGGAGCACACCAAAAATCTGAGGTAAAAATATGGACAATCTGTAAGAATTTTTTAACACTTTTATTGAATTACCACTTGGGACGCATGAAAATTTATATTTCTACAAAAGTAATCAAACTGTATTAAGAAGTTCACGTTTACAAACAGTATACTTCTATATATTGCTTTGTAACATATAACCTAAGCAACGTTACATAAATTATTCAATTCTTGTCCTTTTTTTTTTTTTTTTTTTTTTTTTTAAACAAGAAACATCTTTCTGTATGTTGCAAATGATGGTTTAATAATCATACATTTATATAAATGAAAACAAACCACATGACAATCCTACTTGCAAGAATTTTGCATTACAAACCCTACTGACACCTCCCAGTTGCAAACATTATACATCACCTATAATCTACCCAATCGTTTACAGTCAAACATTACATAGCTCATTTAAGTCCTGCCTTCTTTTAAACCTCATTCCTCCCCTGTATGTATGTTCCCACAATTTCCATTTTTCCTATGTAGTTTGCTCCTACCCATTTCTCAAGATCACACTTCGAGCTGTTTTATTTCTGTCACTATATTCACTACTTCTAGTATAGCTGGTTTAGATTTTGATTTCCATTTTTTAGTAATTGCTTCTTTGGCAGCCACCATAATTAGACACAACAAGGTCTTAACATTTCTAGGCAGTTCTGGTAATGTATCATAGCACAGAAGAATCATCTCCCTTGTCACAGCAGTCTGCCCACCCATCATTTCTGACAATGCATCCTACAGGGACTCCTTAAAGTCCACCAGTTCACAGCACTCCCAGAAAATGTGTTCCCAATTACCTCTTTCTTCCCCTTCACACCTCCAACACTTGCTGTCTACCTGAGGAAATATTCTCTGGAGTCTACTTGGGGTATAAAAATAATCTATGTAAATGTTTCAAAGCAAATCTCCTAAATCTTCTAGATTTTGTTGAATATTTGGGAGACATACATATATCCCCCATTGTTTCTTTGTGAATTGCTTATCCATTCTTTCTTCCCATTCCTTTCTAACCTCCTCTGATTGATTCTTAGTTATCATGCAATGTTTTATATGCTCTTATAATTATTCCTTTTTTAATGGCAGCTTCTGTTCTAGATTCTACTAAAAACTCTGCCAGTGCTAGTCTTTTGTTAAGGACCCCCTATTGCTTTCTCTTTGCCTATACTCTGATATCGATCCTTGATAGGGAAGGCCATCTCTGACTTGCAGTCCAGATAAATTATTGGCGTCTTCCCATTGTATCATCATTCCCTCTCTAGTTATTTGCTCCAAATGCCTTGGTTTCTTTTCCACTTTCTCCAGTACATTCCAGCCCCCTATTATCTATATCCCTAATTGCAGTCATCCCTATCGGCACAATCTCCTTTCTCGATTCCTGTGTTGGCTTAGTTCTTAGGTTATTTTGTTACTTTATAAATATAATATTCTGTATTACTTAAAGGCCTGCATCCAAAATCTGAGTCTCTCCTTGTTTCTTGAACTTCTCCCCTGTTTCGTCATCATCCCTTTCCACTTTGAATTATAGTTTTCTGCTTGTGCTATGTTATAGGAGCCTTAACTGTGTAGCTCTGAAAAACCCCTTTAAATCGGGTAATCCCAGTCCGCTCTGTTCTACTGGAAGAATCAACTTATCCCACTGGACTCGTGCTGTCTTCCCCTCCCAGATAATGTTGTTCAGCTCATCATTAATTGCTATACACAACTTCTCATCTGGTTGATAAAAATATGCCTGACCTGTGTTTAAGTCTAATGGGACTAAAAATATTTTAACTCCTTGCATCTTACTATCCATATCCATATAACAAAGCTTCCATTTTCTCAGTTTTTGTATAATCTTTTGATTAGTCTCTTATCACATATCCTTAGCTGCCACATCAGAATAATTTTTAAGCCATACTCCTAAATACTTCATTTTATCATGCCACCATAAATATGGATGTTGCTGAACCAATTCATATGTGGTTAAATAATGTACCACTATTGCCTTGGTTTTAGCTTCATTAATTTTGTATCCTGAAACTGGACCTGTCTCGAAATGTTCCACAACAATGTATTGTCTCCTCCTGGTTTTGTCAGGTGTAAAATTGTATCTGCAGATAGATCCAGCTTTTCTTGACTGCCATGCCAATTATATCCTTGAATTTCTCAGTCCCTTATTTTCTTTAAATAAAAAACGATCAAATACCAAAACACAATAAGGCCACCCAGATCACTGTAGCTCGAGCAGGAACCGAGTAAGGAAACTACCTTACACAGATATCTGTAGTTCAAAAATCCACATCTCGATCCAAATAAACACAGGTTTATTGTAGCCAGAAAAGCAACACAGGTTAAGCGCTTTCATCCACACTAAGCAGACTTCTTCAGAACCAATTAATGCAATTAGCTAGGTGCATTTATAGAGCAGATTTGGCGCCAAAAAACAATTAACATACTGAATACTACATGTCTAGAACATCACATACACACACAGTTACATCGATACTCCTAGTTTAAAATACTAACTATTATACATAGTAAAAAACATATTAAAATGTGCAACATATGTACAAAAAACATGTAAAAAACACATGTAAAAACGTCATCATCCCTATCTTGAACTTGAATATAAAAATATATATTATATCTACATAAAAAATGTCATAGTTGTGGATCTAACCCCGATCTAAAAGAAGAAAGGGTTTAATACTGATGCTTTCATTTAAACCCGGCCAAGAGGTGGCATCACACAATATCTGCCACTTGGTCTCTAAACACGACAATCCTGTCTTCCAATTACCCCCATATTCATTCACCTCAATTTTATCAATAATCTTAAAAGTCTTAAAAGTGAAACTGTGTTGGGGACCCTTATCACTAATGTGCTTACTTAATGCATTCTTTGTATCTACTTTATTGATTTTGTATACATGCTCATATATACAGGTCTTAAGCTTCCTTTCCGTCTTGCCAATGTAGTAAGCCTGGCAACAAGAACAGGAAGCCAAATATACCACCCGCATAGAGTTGCAATTTCCTTTTTTACCATAGCATATAGTTTTATTATAATTGCCCAATTTTGTGATCTTATTAATATTGATGTATTGACAATACTTACATCTACCACATTTACTAGTGTGTTCATCATTATTACCCCTAACCTGTTTTGTCAACTTTCCACCTTCAATAATTCTCTTGAGGTTCACCGAGGTTTTAAATACACTAACAGGGTGGTCACCTAACACCGTGGCAATGCTATCAGAACTCAAAAAAACATCCCAATGTCTTTTCAAAATCTCCTTAACTAAGTTGGAATACGGATTAAACATAATAACACACACATTCCTTCTATAACTTAGAGCTTCCTTAGTGGAGTTGTTGCCAACAAAAGTACTGCCCAATAATGGAACAAACCTGTCACCCCATAATCTGGTCACATATTCAGTAACATCCTCCACCATGACAACCGGATATCCTCTGGCCAAAAACATCTCAGCTACTATTCCCATTTGGTCTTCCATGTCCTGTCTGGTAGAACACATTAAGTAAGCACATTAGTGATAAGGGTCCCCAACACAGTTTCACTTTTAAGATTATTGATAAAATTGAGGTGAATGAATATGGGGGTAATTGGAAGACAGGATTGTCGTGTTTAGAGACCAAGTGGCAGATATTGTGTGATGCCACCTCTTGGCCGGGTTTAAATGAAAGCATCAGTATTAAACCCTTTCTTCTTTTAGATCGGGGTTAGATCCACAACTGTGACATTTTTTATGTAGATATAATATATATTTTTATATCCAAGTTCAAGATAGGGATGATGACATTTTTACATGTGTTTTTTACATGTTTTTTGTACATATGTTGCACATTTTAATATGTTTTTTACTATGTATAATAGTATTTTAAACTAGGAGTATCGATGTAACTGTGTGTGTATGTGATGTTCTAGACATGTAGTATTCAGTATGTTAATTGTTTTTTGGCGCCAAATCTGCTCTATAAATGCACCTAGCTAATTGCATTAATTGGTTCTGAAGAAGTCTGCTTAGTGTGGATGAAAGCGCTTAACCTGTGTTGCTTTTCTGGCTACAATAAACCTGTGTTTATTTGGATCGAGGTGTGGATTTTTGAACTACAGATATCTGTGTAAGGTAGTTTCCTTACTCGGTTCCTGCTCGAGCTACAGTGATCTGGGTGGCCTTATTGTGTTTTGTTTCCTTATTTTCTTTGCTAGGTGTTCTAAATATAATGCAAATAACAAAGTGGAAAGAGGACATCCCTGCCTGTTTCCTCTACTCAAGCAGAAGTGATGAAGAGAGGACCCCGCCCACTTAAATTTTCACCTCTGATACCTCATATGTCCCCCTAATCAACCTTATATTTTTTTTTCAGGAAACACAAATGCTTCCATTGCCCTGCTCATTAAGTCCCAGCTTACTCTGTTAAATGCTTTCTCTTTATCAAGACCACCTGCAACAATGGTATGTTCTTACATTCTGCTTCCTTCTGGATCATCAGTGTTCTGTTAATATTGTCAAATGTTTGCCTCCCCTCCACAAAACCACATTGGTCCATATCTGTCAATTTTGGCATTACTTTTGCCATTCTTTTAGCCATTATAGACGTGAACACTTTATAATCATGGTTTAGTATTTATTTATAGTATTAGTAGGTTTGTATGAAGTTGGATCTGATTGATCTTTACCTTCTTTAGGTATTACACCTACCACTGCTTTCTTCCAGGATGTTAATACTTCTTTTCTTAAAATACTCTTAAAAAAAAACTTTTAGATCATGATCAGTTTTTCCCCTCCTAGCTTCCAAACTTCCACAGGAATGCCATCTATTCCTGGGGACTTTCCTGTAGGTTGGTTATACATTGCAGTTTTATCTCACCTCCTCCTATCCTAACCATTAGTAATTGAGCCTCATTTACCTCTAAGCTTGGCATATTTAATTCTTCCATAAACATTTCCATTTGTATGTTTTTTTGATTTCCACATTTCTCTCTCTTATACAGGCTTTCATAGAATTTCCAAAATATTTCTAATACCACTACAGGATCTGGTGATTACCTTCCTTGTTATAGGCTCCCTAAGTTTGGTGATAACCCTTTGTATTTTCTGTTGTCTGAGTCATTGTGCTAAAAGTTTTTGTGCTCTAGTATTATGAAAAAACAGTTGCTTGACATCAGTCTTCCTAAACTTGTGTATATTATCGAGGTAATCCCTTATTTTCTGCTTAGCATTCTGCAGTTGACCCTCTTAAGTGTTCAGTGAGACTCCTATTTTGTAATACTTTATCATTTGTCATTTCCTCTAAATAATTCTTGTTACTTCTTAACCATTACTCCCTTTCTTTTATTTCCACCCTATTTTTAAACCCCACCTTAATTTTATCCCACTCCCTATCTATATTTTCAGAAGGAATTTCTATCCTGTTGAATAGCTCCTGAATAATCTCCACCACCTATTCCTTAAATTCCTCTCTCTTCAACAGGTAGATGGAAAGTGCCTGTGTTATTTTTATTTGATTACCCAGTGTTTTTATTGTAGTTATTGTTGGCACATGATCTGAAATAATTATTGGGTGCGGATAAATGCACATGTTCCTCTGAAATTTAAATTCTGTCTATCCTAGCCACATTTTTATATTTTGGGGAATAATATGTAAATTCACTCCAAATTCCTTTTACTGAATTCACATCTTCCATGCCAAATATTTTCATAAATTTCTTCAAAAATATACCCTCCTTTGTTATACTTACCCTTCTGGGCCCCCCAGCACATCTTCACTGCTGCAAATCAAATTCCAGTCCCCACCTATAAGTAATATTCCTTACTGAAAACTGTTTTTTCTTAAGCTCCATTATAGCAGTTTTAGGTGGAATAGAAACACATGCCAGTGCAATCCTCCTCGCTTGCCAGTAGCCCCTTAGCACTACAAATTTGCATTATTATCTTTATTCTCATCTGTCACTGTTGGAGCTCCTCTTGCAGTTAATTTAAGTACTCCTCTTTTCCTTTGTCCCAGGTATCCCACTGAATATCCATCCCGAAAACCTTTCTTTGTCAAATTCACATGTTCAGTTCTTTCCATGTGTGTCTACTGTAACACAGATATGTGCACTCTTCATTTTTAATATAATTCACTATTTCTTTTTTGTATCTGTCTGTGAGACCATTGATATTTAAAGACATTACAGAAAGCATCATTGTATTAAAAAGTTATTTCCACCTCTTATGTATAACACCTTTTTTGTGTAATGTCTAATTCCAGCATTTGTGTTACATGCATACACTGTTTGGCAGGTTGAACTTTTATATAGTTGTTCCTTGTCATATCCATTTGAGTTTGTCACATCTTACAAAACTTTTTGTTTTTCTGAAAGCCCTCAAATAAAAAAAAATTCCCAATACCCCCCTAAACATGTTAATTTAATACTAGCCCTGAAAACTATGTACATCTTCAAATATTGAAAGTTTTACCCTACTAATTGGAACAAATGTCCCAAACTTACAGCCGTACTGACCGACTTGAGTTAACATAAAAGAAAGGCTGTCCGTGCTAAGTTGCATGGTGCAGCCTGTGCTTCTACTAAGTGCTAATTTGTTTTGTCTTCTCTCCTAGCCAGTTTCTCTTCTCTTTTTCCCCCAGCCGATCACTCTCCACCAGACTGTAACCAATTTATCTTTATCAGATTGTTTGCATGGAGACATGAGAACCAGACAGTCAGTTTCTCTTTATCAGATTGTTACCATGGAGACATGAGGGGCAGATAAAGAATTGCTAATAAGCATACATTAATTTGCTAGAAAAAAGTATTGTAATATTCAATATTCTTCTTTACTTGCTTTCTCTTAAAACTTTTTAGTAAATTGATCTGAGGTCCTTAATACAGTCGTTTCTTCATGCAAAAATGAGAAAAAGCACATTCATTTTTATTTATATATTTTTGTACGTTGCTGTGCCTACATTTCTTAAAACTGAAAAGAAAGAAGGGAGAAAGAAAGTAAAAAGAGAGCAGAAGCACCTATTTACAGTTTCCAGTACACTTGAAAATAACTGAGAAAACTTTACATTATAGCATGCAAAGAAAACCATACACCGTACAAATAGTACTATTAAGAAAAGCTGTTTTCCTTACTTAGTTAACTTTCTCCTCTCTCTTCCCCTCCCCAAAGCATTTTTCCAAACATTAATGGAATGAAGTAGGGCATATACTTAGAGTCCGTCACAAGTCCAACAAATTCCAAAAATCCAATATTTCCAGATTTTCTTGTTCTGTCATATTTCACAAATATAATTATTGCATTGTAATGCCACATTAAGTTACTGGTTTTATTACTGTTCATCTTCATCTCCCAAATCCTGTCTTTGCTTCATTTGCAATGTACTCCTGATTCTTTTAGTCAACTCTCATGCTTACTTTCTTCTCTCCAACATTTTCCATTGAAACAGTGGAAAGGGTTTCACAGGTACAACCTCTCTATGGCCCTTATTACCAGAAGAACAAGAAGCAGAATCTCCTGTTTAACAGCTCACTTTTTGTTGGGCAAATTTTTGTATTTCCTCCTTAACATGTACTTCATCAAAAAATAATGTTGTCCTTCCAGGGAAGAATACCTTGAAGACACCTGGGTACAGTAGTTTGAATCTCACACCTGTGTCTCTATTTTTCCCCGAATAGTCAAATGAATTTGCTCCTCTTGTGCATGGTATACAATGAGTAAACATTCTTTACAAATACTCTGCTGTCTCCCACTTTTAGAATTTTGTCCATCTACCACAGTTTTGTCAGAATCAAACCCTTCTGCTGGTAGGATTGCATTACTATTAAAGGTCTAGATTGCTTTCTCATAGCCAGGTTTGGAACATACACACAATGTGGCCTTTCAGTTAACAACTCCTGCTGTGGAATACCAGTCCATTTGCTTATTTGTGCTTTCATAAAATTAGTGCAGTCTCTTTCTTCCAGTTTCTGTGGTACAGCTGAAAATCGTACGCTTTCCCTATGTGCTCTGTCCTCTAATTCTATTATTTTTTGAAACATCTCTTCCTGAGCAGTTTCAAATTCAGCCAGCCTTTTTCTCATTTCAACCTCTAAAGTTTTGCAGCTTTATCACCTCATCTGAATATATGTTTAAAGCTTCTTCCATTTTTTCCAGCCTTTTGTTGCTTCTGTTGATATACTCCATCAGTGTTTTGCTTATTTTAACCAGATGCGTGTGCAGTTGTGTTATATGTTCGTGTAGGTTAATGGAAGTCATATCTGGAGGTTGCATTGTTTTTTGCTAAACATCTGCAGAACTTTCCCCAGTCAGTGCTTCTTCCTCACTTTTTTCCCCAGGTGCTCTGTATTTCTTTTTTCCTAGCATCCAGGCAGTACACTTACTAGCCTAGGTGTCTGCAACCTGCAGCTCTGGAGCTGCATGCATCTCTTCCACCCTTCTGCAGTGGCCCCCTGTAGCTTTGAAAAATAATGGCCACTCTGCCACACGACATATGCACACACACACACACACACACACACACACACACACACACACACACACACACACACACACACACAAACACACACATTGAGTGATCGAGTGACGGATTTTAAATGTTGCTCTTATAAACTTGCTAGAATAATATGGTTTCTGTTACCATGCATTCCACACACATACAGTGATGAAGCAATCCCCTGGAAGCAGCAACATCTCCTGAAAGGTTTCTTTACCTCTCCACCATACCTCTAAAAGTCTTACCGCAAGAAATCTGGACAGAGCCACAAATAAAGGGGTAACAAAGGAAGAAAAATAGTGACTGATTTTAAATATTGCTGTTATAAACTTAGAAACTTGCTCGAATAACCGTTTCTGTTAACGTGCATTTTCCACACACACACACACACACACACACACACACACACACACACACACACACACACACACACACACAAAATTACCTCGGAACTGTACAGATTTTTGCAGAATGTCCTGATTTCTGCCACATATTTTGGTCTGTTTTTCATAGAATTGTGTTTTCTGGCAAATCATTGAGGGCTGAAGTTAGAAAATATAGACAAACATTTGAGTTTCAGACTTCAGAACATTCATGCTAATGGAAAACCTGTTATCTTATCAACTTTCTAAGTTTGTAAGTGCAATATTTAAAAAGTGTCCCTATTTTTGGGCCTTTGTCCTCCCATTATTTATGGCTTTGCCTAGATTTCTTGCAGGAGTTTGAGAGGTATGAGTCACACAAATACACACACACGCACACAGAGTGACTGAGCGATCCCAATATAAATCCCAACAAAGGAACAAAAATAGAGATGGATTTTAAATATTGCTCTTATAAACATAGTTCTTTTATATACTTTATGCGTTGTGTTATCTTCATTTTAGGGGTTGAATAGGTTTTGTGGCTCCAGATGAATTTTATTTGGTGGGAGAGGGACCAAAATGTCTCTTTTGATAGTGAAGGTTGCAGACTGCTGTATAACTAGCCAGTTACTGAAACTTATCCATAAACTCAAAAGTCTACTGGCCTTCTCTGTTTGTTTTCACACTGGGAGAGCTACAGTTAAGCTGTTACTCAATTTACAGCCATCTTAGAAGTCTCAGTCTGCAAAATTTTTGATAGTTGAGATATGCCTCAAATTTTAAGAAACTAAATTGCATAAAACTTGACTTGGGAAAACCTAAATAGTATTGGCCATTGAGGACTTTCTAGGAGCTGTCGGACTGGGCTTCTAGTTTAGTAAATATACAAAGTCCTGACTTCTTTTGCTACTTTGATATTTCCTTTCCAAGACGTGACTGAATTTATGAACACAGCTGAGTCTGAAACTGAAAAAAGAAATCCTTCTGAAAGTAGAATTACACTTATCTTAAGGCCTTGCATACCTAAGTATGTGACTTGGAGTTTAGAACTATATCCATGCTTACTGTTTCATTACAGGAGTGAGTTTCTGAAGCATAACATTAAGGCATGGAAAACTGAATAGTCAGGATACCACAGGCCAGCAAATGCTCATGCACTTTGTAGTTCTTTAACATTGGATTTTTCCTGATGTGCCTGACACGATGACCCAGAAGGGCCTACCAACTTAATTAAATGGTGCCTCAAGACATGCCCATCACATTCCCTGTCAAAAAGCAAAAGAAGAATAGCGGATGCTCTGCTGAAAGATACAACAGCATCACTACTGAAATGTTATTCAGGGCATTAAATTGTAACTGGAACTGTCATTTCATATAAGATAGAGGTAAAATTCATAACGATGCAATCCAAGACAGATTAAGAACCGTGGGAATACTTTGCTTGTTTTTCCTGTCTGTTAAGTGTAGGCTGCTTAGGGAAGGAGCTTACAGCAGGCATCTGACCCAAGAGACAGAAAGGTGGCTGCAAAAATATGATTATAATTTCATACTTGAATGGGTCACATAAAAGAAGTTATTAACTATGTCTTGAAGATGACTGTACACATAACAGCTATGGGAAAAATGTTTTTTCCCTTAGGTGGAGTTTGGTTGATATTCATATATACTCATCTTTAAATGCTTGATGTGAAGAATAAGCGTAGACTTGCAGAGATCTAAAACTTAGCTAAAACACAGGCATCTCCGTGTGTATATTCTCTTGCAAAGAATAATGGATTTGTCACTTTTGCCTTACTGTTAGTATTTATTTTTCTCATAGGTATGAGTTTAGTGGTGGTTGGGAAATGGAGTGTAGTTTAAATTAGAATTGTTTTTTTTTTTTTTATCTGTTATTAATCTTCAATGTTAAGCATGAATATCGGGCTCGTTTTTAACCTTACCGTGCATATGAAAGCTTGTATATTTAGGTTCTTTGAGTTTTTCCAGACAGAGGTACGTAATTTTTCTTTATATTGCTTTCTGTTGAGATATTAAAACAGTGCATGTTCTCTCTGTTCTTGAGTGCTGTACACTGATATTCCCCTAGCATTATTTTTGACATGGACTTCAAAGCAAGAAACGCTATTAAGAGAGTGTTAAAAATGAGATAATGTTTTAATAGAGTAGCTTTACTGCTTGTAGCTTTAGTGACTATAGACATGCAAGACATTTTATCTCAGCCTGAGAAGGTGGACGTTGTAGGGAAATAATGGACTGTTCAGGGGTGATGTCATGTATTAAGCCTTTCTATCATGGTCCGTTATTTCTATGAAATGCCCATCTCATAGGGCATTATTGTGCTTAGAAAATGGGATGTCTGCATACCGCTCAATATGTTAGCACAAGAAATCTGGACGAAGCCAAAAATAATTGAGGGGCATTTTTTAGCTATTGCTTTTATCAACGTGGAAAGTTGCTAGAATAAAAGGGGCTGTGCTAAAACATGCATCTTCTAATGGATCTGAAACTCAAATGTCTGTCATTATTTAGTGACTTTAGTCTTTAGTGATTTGCCAGAAAACACTAAATTTTATTAAGCATAGACAAAAAATATGAGGCAGAAATCTGGACAGTTGAGAGGCAAGGATATCTGTTAAATTGTTTAGTATTTGTTTTATTAATAGTGTAGCCTTTTTTTTCCTTAATGTTCTAAAATTGGTTAGGATATCTAATTGTTGGAGGATGTGTATATGCACACATACTTTCATTTATATATATATATATATATATATATATGTATATATATATATATATATATATATATATATATATATATATATATATACGTATACACTTACAGATGCAGAGGCATAGAGAGATAGTCTCTCACACTTAAAAAACACAGATGTACACAAAGAACATGCATGCAGACACACAAGCAAAGACACAGGCTGAAATGTCTGTTTATAGGTCAGCCTTCATGTGCACACTTGTAAACAAGCTCAAGGGGCATTATACAAATGATGATCGGGTTCAAGGTCTCTTACTGTGCCAGATTTGGTTTAAGATTACTGTGTATTTATGAGCCATGCTGTGTTATAAACTGCTATTAATATTGCAATATACTTGCATGGTACTACAAGTACTTGTAGGATCCTTATGGCTAAATCAGGAAATCTAAAGTGCTTTCATTCACATTGCCTGCAGTATGATGTGCAATTCTGCAGTGAATGCACTTTTCTGAATGAGCAATTATAAGATTTCATGTACAGATTCATTCAGACTTTTTCACGTTACATGTAACCTTTCCTTTAGTTCATTCAGTGTATGTCTGTCTTGGATCTAGGATGGTTGATCAGACATAATTGAACCAAACGCATGTTTGGTTAAAGAAGTTGTCAGAAGTATATTTGGTATGACTATGCAGGGGCAAAGCCTGTGTTCCTGGAGGTGACTTCCTACTTACATAATCAATAGGGTTGTTATCCTCCTCAGAGATATAAATACACCCCTTTGTATGGTCCCATTTTTAGACAAAGCATCTGAAAACCTTAATATAAGCTGATGGTGTTCAGCCATTTGCTCCAATACCATCTAGTTAGTGTATTCACCTTTCATGACATTGTCTCAAATCCCAGGTGAAATGGAAATAACAGATGTGTTATTTCCATTTCATTTGTTCTGTGTTAGGGCCCTCCTAGATGGATCCAAGGTTGGAAATTATTTTACCATCCACTGGCATTTGATTATTTTTTGGAGAAATCTTACATTTGGGGAAATCCCTGTACCTAACGGAGTATATGTGCTTATCCCTGGAACTATCATTTCACCCCAAATAACTAATGAGCACCTCTCTCAAATCAAGAAATAACGCAGATTTAATACCACGTTATAAAACAAGTGAGATAGATATACTTGCTCGACCTGCATGGAACGCCAATGCTACAATTAAAGGTGGAGATTCTTGCCCACAAGGGAATGGAGGGAGGGTATTTCCTGGAGTAGTGGACAGCTGCTGCAAATATTCTCGTGGGGCTTTCCTTTTTGCACCTGATCCCATCACATATCTTAATGATGGATGCTTTATTTGTGGGCAGTAGGCATCCACTTCTCAGGTAGAGTAGGTTTTGACTACAGCATTTGCAAAGAGACGTTTGGTAGAGTGATGGCAAAAAATAATGCATTTGGCATAAACTTGGAAAATGTTTGCTTGTTAACTACCAGTCCTTCTAATTCACAGAGCAGGCGAGACAAAACAATTTATCTATCTTCTGAAATATATGCATGATCATCGGGTAAAATCTGAGGTGACACACTTTGTCCAGTATGAAACCCTCTGTCCCCAGTTTTTACAGCTACCAATAAAACTAGGAAATAGACTTTTAGGGAAGCCTCTGAAACCACCACTGGGAGAAGAATATGGTTTGTTATGAAGTACAATTTATCCTGCAACATATTGCTCCCTACACCTGAGGGATTGGGGTTCACAGGTAAATTTGACTGACTGCTGTAGATATTAGGAAGAGCATTTTATAAAAAAATCTTCAGTGCTGCCAATCTAGCACGCTGAGTAGGCATAGCACACAGGCTTGTTCTCTGAATGGCAAGCTTCACAGAAGAGATGCATTCCTTTACAGAGGAGGGAGATGCAATTTTGTACTGAGCCAGGTTTTTGTCCTTCACTATATTGAGATGCACAGAAGTAACTAATGTGCATCCTGACATGGGCTATCTGAAGCACAGCTTGTACAGGCATCTGAATTTTGTCAGAAACATCTGCAGACTGACGAGGCAGTACAGTATGGAGTATTGCTTCTTCCAAACATAGAAGTCTTCCCACTAGGAGGTATAGGATTGCTGATGAGTATAAGGCTTCCTGGCAGCTGCAGTTACCTCTGAGACCCATGCTGTCAAATCTGGTGGAGTAAATAGGTGTTCATCATGTACCAGGCCCTGAACTGGATCTGGCTGTACACAATGGGGAACATCCTTGGCTAGGGCTATGCATTTATCATGCAGACAGTACTCTTATTCTGAAATCACAGGTTACCAAGGAGAAATGAGAATGAGTTTTGGTCTTTCTTCCTTGAACTTTGGGATGAGGCATAGAATCAGTAGAAATGCTGGAAATTCATACTTGGGCCACCCCTGCCATGGGAGAGACATTGCATCCACTGCCACTTTCCTCTTCCTTGTTGAACCAAGCAGGAGAGATGGAAGACAAGTTGATTCCAAGTAGCAAACTGGTTGCTGTCTGCAGTAGTCCGCATTTGAAGACCGTGGGCAGGTACAGCCTCTGAGTCTGGAGCTGAATGTAGACTCGAGTCAGAGTATTTCCCAGCTCATTTACCTCAATGGTGAAGTCTGTGGACATGTCTGCTGAGGAAATGTCTGTTTAATGCCAGACAAGCACTGCCTGCTTGGGGTACTGTCTTGTGTCAAATGGGTGTTTACAGACCGCACAGTAGACTGGCTGATTAACCAGATAAAGAAGTTTCAGAAATTGCTGCCTCTCCAAGGCCGGTGAGACCTGTAGTGCTGCTTTAAGATCCTACCGTTTGATGTGGAGCATTCTCTGTGGGGGACCCCATTCTCTTTACTGTGTGGGAGCCTGGGACATCTTTTGCTATTTGGCCTGTAAGTAGAGTGTGCATTGTCAAGTTATGAGAGGGGTTCAGCTGCAGAAAGGAAAAGCTCTTCAGAATATTTATAGTCTATAGCCACTAAAATCTCACAGTTCTTTGTATCATCCTTATTCTTAGGCATGCATATACTACCATGCAGAACATGGCAGCCATCAAGCTTAAAATTTGCAGCAGAGTCCAGGTCTATATCCATTACCATGTTCTCAACTAAGAGACTAGTGCTATGACTTCTTGAGCCCTCTTCAAAGGAAGGAGTGTCTGATACGAGAGAGTGCCTGGCTACATTCCGTAAAAGGCTTTCTGTTATTTGAGATCAGGGTAGACTGCTTCCAATTTATAGTCACCTTTATGGACTTGCAGCCACAGAGATGTAGAAATGAGAGCCATATCTTGTTTAATCTGTGCATGAACCAACCAGAATCCAGTCATCCAGGAATGGGAACAGCTGGGAAGTCTTCTACTTCAAGCCTTTAGCAGCCCCCGTTGGAACAGCTTAGTAAAGACTGTGAGTGCTGAGTAAAGTCCATATAGCAACACACTGTTCCAGAAGTGATAGCCACCCACAATGAATCAGATGAATAACTTAAACATACCCCAGATATTAATGTGCCAGAAGTATCCACCAGGCTTAATGACACACACTGCCATGGTAGCCAGTGAGTTCCAAGGGCATAATTTCCAGGAGGTTGACTGTTCACAACTGAAATGTACTTGATACACTGGTTAAAGCTGTAGCTGAAAATGAACATCAGTCATTCTTCCCCTTCAGGACCAAGACCATCCAGAACTGCTACACCTGTGTCTCTTGTAATACTAGAATAGCCTTTCTGTCCCTTTTTTCTTCTATAGATACTGGGTATAGCTCAAGTGTTCTGCCCCTTTTCTTCCTGACCATCAAGCCTCCTCAGTCAGACTTAACCTATTTGCTCACACTGCACTTGTGTGAAAAGTAAACCACAGGAGCAAGTGCCATCCAGACGGATTATCATACAGGCAGCCATGAGGATTGCCTGTGCTCTGCTCAGAATTCTGGCAACAGAGGACATTTATATAGGGCCTGACCTCAGCCTCTGGTGGTTACAATAAGCATCTGTATCTCCACATGGGCTTCCTAATGTCCTGTGTGCCTCCACACAGTCACCAACAAAGGCTACAGTCAGTGGCATGGGAATGACAAGCCTATGTTCTCACAGTCCACAGCTAGTATAATGAAAATCTTTATTTGTGTTGGATCAGTTTACCAGACCAGAAAACTCCTCCCTCACCGGGTGTGCACTCCAGGTTAATCCAATTATTCCCATTCTTCTCCCACCAGGTCTTTCTAGTGCTAATGTCACTTTTTGAATTTGGACCATCTGGGTCACAGTTAGATTTTATTAGTCAGCACTACAGAGCTGAGTGGAATCCACTGATCTTTTGTGATGGTTCTGAGGAAAACTTGGAGAGCCTTCTTCCCACAGCTACTCCCACATGGTAGTTAGGACTGCAGTGGGGCATTGTCGTTCTTGGCAGCTTTGTCTGCCAGGGAATATGAGATCACAGCTGGATGGGGTGAAATCATATGATGTTTAAGGGCCTTTTTGTACTCTGAAGAGGTCTGTTCCTCATTTGTGAAGACCTAGCAGAGGAGAAAATAGAAGCGGATGGAGTGGGGTGGTCACAAATTTCCTCCACCGAGATAAAGGCCTGCTTCTTCTTAAGGATGACTTCAAACAGGTACAGGGCAGGTTGGCTGAATAGCACTATTCCAAAAATCGGCATCCAGGACCTTGTTCCTGAATTCCTTGAGCGAGGACAGTCTCTGCTATATCTTCACGAACAGGCACACAACTGAGACTGCAGTCCCTTTCTAAGACATCATCATGGTCAGAATTGCAACAGGACATATGGTTTGCTGCCTTGTAAGCTGTGGAGAGGGTCTCATGAAGAGGCTGTTTAAGCCCAGGCACAGAGAACGTGTCAGGCATATCCAGAACTTTCTTGCCAGGGTAGCCCTAGAACTAGAATAGGCTAGGTGAATAGTTGAGGATCCTAAATTCCAGCATGCAGAGGAACAGTGGACTCCTCATCTGGTAAGCAAGGTGGCAAATTGCTATGATCTTTGTGTGGCCTGTGGTATGTCAGACATTATGTACTCATCAGTGGTTTAATGTGGTGACACAGGTGGCAGATTTTAAAGGGTATCAACTTTTATAGGGCCACTGTGGTAGGGGATGTCTTCAGTTTGAAAACATCCCTAATTACTGATGCAAGGCTCCTCATTTTTATTTTCCTCAGAAACTCTGCCACTCATTTCTAGAGGGAGGGGAAAAAATCTAAAAGTTGGTGTAAGCTGCTATCAGCTTTAGCACATTTTCAGACATCTGGAATGGAAAGTGTATGGGGGGTGTACATTAATTATCCTTGTCTGTCTATCTTTGAGATAGTGGCCTCAAAATCCTCCCAGATGACAAAAGACCCAGAGTGGTAGGGGATACTGTAATCCACACTACTACAGGAGAGAGAGAAAACTCTTGCAAAGGTGTGCAAGTGACAAACTGGCACAAGGCATAAGGAGACTGAGAACCCTCTCTAGATCTTGAACAAGGCAAGGACACTGTATGGTGGAGAGAGGCTGTGCTTGGCCTTGAGGGGGCTTCTAACTGAACTTCTTAAGAGTGGGCTTCATATCAGGGACTCAAGTTTCCACAAGACATGAAACACTTGCATTGATATCCAGGCCATAAGACATAAGCCATAGTGCTGGTATATCTGTTGGACACTTCTCAGCTGGGGCCTGCTTGTCTGTGTGAGCATGGGACCAGTCCCAAGAGGAGAACTGCTGAGTACCTTTGACCCATGACCAGATGAATCACAGGGCCAATATTTTGGATCAGGTTGACCACCTATGGGCTCTAGTTGGTGATCTGAAGATAGGGTAGAGCAAGAACATTGAGTTGTACCCCCTTCTTGGTTGGGTATAGAAGGTGCACCTCCCCTAATTCCGGTATCCTCATTTGAGGCCAAAAACTGCTTGAGTGCTTCAGGGTTGAGGGCAGTTAAATGCCACACTTACATCCAGGAAGTTCAGGCCTGGACGTGGACTCCCAAGTGCTTCTTCTTGTTGAGATTTTTTGACCTATGTTGTGGTTGTATGGAAAAACCTTCCCTCTAGACTTCATGGAAAGATCTGTTGAGTGCTGCCATTTTTATGAAGAGAGCTAACAACTTATTCTATGTTTGAGATCAGAGATCTGGGATGAACTACTGGTCCTTATAGCTGTTGCTAGTGTGATGATCTTCTCCAAAACAGTACTGGAGTTCCAATATGGGTCTTTTACATTGGTGTTATGACCACTCAAACACTTAAAATGCTTAAGCAGCCTTGCTCTGTACTTTATGGATAATGTCAAAAAGCACATTCAGAAATATGGAAGTGGAAAGAATTGGGGAGGAGGGCTCTGTGATCGAGTGACTTTATATAGTTGGCGTTTTGTATAATGCTGTGTATTTGTCAGGCACACAGATGCCTTCAGGCAAGGAACTTTGTTGAGAAAATGCTACATTTTAGTTGGTGGCGATCTAATAGAGTGTTGCAGTGAGTAACATTGTTATATCACAGCAAGAGGTTCTATGGTTTGCTTCTCTGATGCAGTGCCTTCTGTATAGAGTCTGCTTGTCCTCGGAGGGACCATGTACATTTTCTACAGGTACTCAACTTTCTTCCCATATCCCAAAAGTATGTTGTAGGTGTATTGGCAACTCCGAATGGTCTGTATGTGTTTGTGTGTGTGATATGGAAGAAAGGACTGGCAGACTGCTTCTTTTCTCTACTTATCTGGTTAACTCTGTGGCTGGCTTCATATGTTTGTGGGGTTTCTGCAGGAGTGAGATGTGGCTGGGACAGCATTGCATAGAGTACCCAAATTAAGCTCTATCAGCACTGCATATAATTTGTAATAGAGAAAACGTTCTCATTTTATTGTTGACTCTCCCTTCCTCCTTCCCATGCTCTCACATGTTACTTTTGGCTCTTATGCACCCATATCCCACTTGTACTGGTACTGCAGTGGACCAAACCCCCATCCCTTGAAAATTAGTGGGGCTGCCCACTGCCACAGTCATAGTTGCAAAATAAATCAGTCAAAAAAGAAAAACATCCTTCCTGCCCTCATAGAGCATCCTCATACAGAGAGCACATCCTCACATTTTTCTGTAGATACAGAGTCTGGTCAATTTTGCCATATTAAGAAGACTTCTTACAAGAAAAAAAAATACTGTTTTCTCTTCTGTCATCATGTTCTGTCCTTCCTTTTCCCAAGTCCTCTCTCTGTGCCTTCCACCAGCATGCAATCATACACATGCATGCATAAATGCAGGAACATTCACACAGAGATATATACATACACACACACACACACACACACACACACACACACACACACACACACACACACACACACACACACACACGGGCATGCACCTCTGCTCACTGGAACTTTAGAGCTGTCACCTTTCTCAAACTGCAGTCCTTCTTTAGTAACCTCTACATACATAGGCAGTATGGTTTGAAGTATTTCAGCAGGCATCTTAATTCTGTGGCATAAACTGACCATTTTAATCTTTTGGCCTCCAGTGTTCAGTGTGGCATTAGTGCAAATGTACCTAATGAGCTGTGAAAATTGCATTGTACCCTTCGTCCCCTAAAGATGATTCTGTGACTGGTGAGCATAATTTTCTGCTGGGTAGGTGCTGAAAATGTTTACTATGTTTTGTTCACGAGAAAGGGGATAAAATTGTGTGCCATAACACTGGGGTCAGAAATATTATAAACCACCTAAGTTTTAAACATACTGTTTGTTTAATTCCTTATGATAACTGGCTATTTCTACAGTATGCTTTATGCTTGTCTACTTGCCAAATTATTACTAATCACGTGTGTCCAACGATATTTTTCATTGTCATGCAAGTTCAGCTTAAGAAATGAAGATTGTTTTCTCCTAGAGGGTCAAGAAAGTGTAAATTTATAATACAGGACAAAATACTGAAAATCATCCAAGTTAAGAGTATGTTTTTATTGTAGGATGTTAAGTTGTCTATCTCGCCTTCATCTTGCTGGATGGGTTCGGAGCCGACCTCGGCTCCGACTCGGCCACTCTAAAAGCTCGAGAGTTGGTTCCACCGGCTCGAGGCTCCCCTTATATCCCACAATGCTAGGCGAGAGTTACCTCAGATCTCGTTTGCTGCTACAGCATCGAGGTGTTGGTTTTTTCTACCGGCTTGTTGGTAAGTGTATTTTTTGTGAAAATACAGACTTAAAACCCTATATTTTTAGGTTTATATATATTTCCCTTAGTGTAGTGGATTTTTACCCCTGTTATCCGAAAAATCCCATTTTTTTCCCACAAGAACTTTTAAAGTTCTCTCTCGGGCCTTCTGGCCTTTCCCCATCCCCTAGTGGTGTGTGTGTGTTACTCTTAACTAAACTTTAGTAAATTGTTTATTTCTGAGTTTTTAAAGTAAAATTAGTGTAATCAGTGTGTCTGTTGTGTGTGTGTGATTACACTTTTTTGTATAAGATGTCTAAAGACACAAAGGTCTCAGGCTTCAAGAAGTGTGATGCGTGCTGTCAGCAAATGTCTCTGACAGACGGTCACACTTCTTGTGTCTATTGCCTGGGGCCTTTGCACCTGCAGGACTCCTGTGCTGTATGCCATGGCTTCAGCCCCAGGGTCCTGCAGGAAAGAAAAAATAAGTTGATCCTACGGGGTCTCCTTAAGCCTGAGAATTCCCTTTCTGTCTCTGGGAAGCCCTCTAAGGCTTCTAGGTCCTCGGCTCCAGCTTCTGAGCCGAGACCTAAAGCTACAAAGCCTATGTCTGCATCGGCTCCGGCTGGAGCCGATGAGTCTACAGCTTCTGTGGTTCCCTCGGCTCCGGCTGGAGCCGAGGTAGTAGAAATTCCCTTGTCGGCTCCGACCAGACCTTCGGAGCCGACATCTAGGAAGAGATCCAGGTCACCATCCCTTGGCTCCGTTCATTCGGCTCCAGCATCTCCTCTGCTGTCTGAACGGAGCCATAAATCTCACTCCTCTAGGTCATCGAGGTTGTCGGATCATGACCTCCAGTGGGTAGTGAGTCGACTTCTTAAGTCCGAGGCACTGGCCCAAATGCTTCAGAGCCCGACTCATCAGTCGATGCCTGTCCCTGTCCATCAATATATTCCTCCTCCGACTCCGTTGAGCTCGGAGCCGGGGCGTTTCGGAACCGAGACTGTGGCAGCGTCGGAGCCGATACAGGTGTCTTCGGCTCCGTCGTCAGCTCCGATTTCTTCTTTCGAGGATTCTCGGCGCCGGACTTCCCTCGTCGGCTCCGAGGGGGTGAGTGGCATCGGACCCTTGTCCGACCCCGCTCTTCCTCTCGGAGCTTCGGCGCTGGTGAGTTCGGCTCCGACATCGGCCTCGGAGCCATCACTGTCGGTGCCGAGGGAGGTTCTCAGCTTCTCGGAGCGGGGACCTCTGGCTTTGCCTGACAGGGGTGCGGTCGAGGTCATGCGGAGTGTGTTAGAGCCTGGCTCTACGCCACAGTCTACACCGTCCGCCCCTCCCCCTACGGTGCCTCAGGTCAAGTCGACTCACTCCCTCATCCCGGACCGCAGAGAGCCAACTCCTCAGGAACCCCCTGTGGGGATTTCATCCTCTTCCGAGGCCTCTCCTGATTTGGCAGAAGAGCCCCCTCGGAAGAGGAAGTGTAAGAGGAAACACATTGACTCACCTGAGTCCATCACATCTGACACAGATTTAGATGATTCCGAGGGTTCCCCCCGTTCCCCTTCTGAAGATGTCTCTTTTGCAGACATTCTCGAAATCCTCAAACAGAGGGGAAATTGGCCAGCCCTCAGCCCTTCGGAGGATGAATCTGTGTACCTTGAGGCGTTCGGCTCTCGTCCTTCCACCTCCTGGGTGTCTCCCCCCTTTGACCCTCTCATGCAGGTGGTAGCTAAAAAGGCATGGACAGCTCCTGATTCAGTGGACCCCACTCCCAGGAGACCCTCAAAATTTATAACGGCACCATCAGACAAACAGTTCTTGACAAAAGGAGTTTCTGTGGATGCTATGGTGGTAGCTGCTGCCACTAAGAAGGAACTAGCTGATCCTTCAGTACCTGTCCATCCACCTAACAAGGAATCTAGGTCCATGGACAGGTACGGGAAGCGGATGTTCTCGTCAGCGACATTTACTATGCGTTCGCTGAATTACCTGTGCCATTTCACTCGTCTTCAAAGGGACTTGATTAAAGAAGCGAGTGACATGTTGAAGGATCCTACAGCTGCGGGTTTTCAAGATAAGATGAACACGCAGCTGGCCACCCAACTCCATAGCCAACTCCTCCATGCGCCTCCTTTCTTACGCGGCTGATGGAGCGAGTAGGGCCGCAGGGACAGGTGTGGCCTTATGTAGGCATGCCTGGATGCGGCTATGCAATTTTGCGGACCCCTTCAAGACGTCTTTCACTAACTCCCCGTTTGATGGATCATCTCTCTTTGGTCCTCAAGTGAAAGAAACCTTGACTAGGTGCGAGACTGATGGCAAGACTCTTTCTGCCGTCGGAGTCCGTTTTTCTACTCCTTCTAGGCCTTACCCCAAAAGCCAGAAAAGTGGGAAAATGTGGTTCCGTAAACAATCTCAAGGGACTTCGCCTGACGCACAAGGTCGTTTCCCCGCCAGAGGCAGAGGCGGGAATAACAATGGTAGACGTCGCCCTCGAGGCAGGGGGGCTCCGCAGAACCAAGGCAATCGGGAAGCCTTCTCTGATAAGCCTTTTCAGCATCCCTGAGGTGTTGCCTGACTGCCCACCTTCGGAGGCAGTCGGGGGAAGATTGTCACTGTACCCAGAAGCCTGGCTATCCCTCACTCAAGACAAATGGGTACAGTCCGTCATTTCCGAAGGCTATTCTATCCCCTTTCTTCGGATTCCAATCCAATCAAAAAAATCCCTTCCACATGTTCCACCCGCTCAAAGGGATCTAGCGGTTTTGGAAATTTCAAAACTGCTTGCAAAAAGAGCAATTCAGCCAGTTCCAGCAGACCAGAAAGGATCCGGAATCTACTCAAGGTTCTTTTTAGTTCCAAAGAAAACAGGGGACTGGAGACCAATTTTGGATCTCAGTATCTTGAACAGATCAGTCAAGAAAACAAGATTTCGGATGGTCACGCTGCAGTCCATCCTTCCCCTATTGGGAAAAGGAAACTGGATGTGCTCTATAGACCTTCAGGATGCGTACTATCACATAAAAATGAACAGACGCTCCAGAAGATTCCTCCGCTTCAGGCTGGGAACCAGTCATTTTCAATTCAGGGCCCTGCCCTTTGGTCTCACCACTGCCCCCCGGGTGTTTACCAAATGCATGGCAGTGGTAGCTTCTCACCTGAGACGACAAGGATTCCAGGTGTTTCCATATTTGGACGACTGGCTCCTCACAGCTCCCACCAAGCATCTCCTTCTGATGGCCAGGGATTACACTTTTCGCATTTGTCAAAAGTTAGGCATTTCAATAAATTGCGAAAAGTCTGTTTTGTCGCCTTGTCGTACTATTACTTTCATAGGCGCAAATCTAGACACAGTAGACATGTCTGCAAGACTAACACATCAAAGAATAACAGACATTCACAAACTGGTCTCACTCCTTTTCAACAACAACAAAATCAAAGCCAGGTTGGTACTGAAAGTGTTGGGAATTATGGCTGCCATACCTCTGCTTCCATTAGCCAGATTCCACATGCGGATCCTTCAATGGATGCTCTTTACACAATGGTCATACCAGCAACTTCCAATGTCCCACACCATTGTGATCACGCAGGCGTGCAGAAATCATCTCATGTGGTGGATGTCTTACCCTCAGCTCTTGTTGGGAAGACCCTTTGTTCCACCCTCCGGTTGCTACTCTGACAACGGATGCCTCCCTGATCGGGTGGGGGGGGCATTATCAGGGCAGGACGGTCCAGGGCACATGGCAACCAAACGAATGCCACTTGCACATAAATGTTCTGGAGATGAGAGCAGTGCTTTTAGCGTTGCAAGCCCTTCAAGACTCTCTTCCCTTGGGAACGATTGCAATCCAGACAGACAATATGTCTGTAGTGTGGTACATCAACAAACAAGGCGGAACCAGGTCATACCCCTGTGTCGAGAAGCACTCAGATTGTGGCAATGGGCGATTTCTTCTCAGCGGTTTCTGATAGCAACGCACATCCCGGAAGTCCAATCAAATTGCGGACAAGTTGAGCAGAGCTATCCTCATGCCTCACGAGTGGTCTCTGAAAGACTCTGTAGTGAGAGAAATTTTCCTCAAGTGGGGTCAGCCTTGCTGCGATCTTTTGCTACTCCCCAAAACAGCAAGTGCAGAGAATATTTCACTCTATTCCCTTTACCAGGCCAACCCAGCAGAGACGCTCTAGTCCAAGTTTGGCCCGGGACTTCTTTATGCATTTCCTCCTTCCCACTAATCTCTCAAGTGATACAGAAAGCTATCGCTCAGAAGGCCTCATTGATCCTCATTGCTCCTTACTGGCCTCGACAGGTGTGGTTCCCCTTTCTACATCAATTTCTATTGAGCGACCGTGGCATCTGGACCTAGTTCCAGATCTTTTGATCCATCAGTCGGGTCAGGTACATCGCTCCCTCCCCTCTCTGAACCTCACTGCTTGGTTCCACCAGTTCCAACCTTAGCCAGGCTTCCTCAATTATCTCACTCTGTTCGAGATATTTTGATAGCTTCCATAAATCTTCCACTCGGAAGATTTATTTGAGTAAGTGGAAACGCTTCACTTATTGGGCTCAAGGAAGGGACATAGATCCTTTCACTGCTTCCATCCAAATAGTCCTTGATTTTCTAGCTGAACTCTTCCATGCAGGTTCATCTCCCTCTACTCTTAAAGTTCAATTGGCAGCTATTTCTAACTTTCATGTGGGTATTTCTGAATCTGCCTTAATGTCCCACAAGCTTTGTAAAGCATTTTTTGAAAGGAGTTTTTCTTCTCAGACCTCCTATAAGAAATCCTCCTTCTCCTTGGGACCTAAATTTAGTTCTGGCTTCTTTGATTCTTCCACCTTTAGAACCTGCAGTCTCCTGTTCCTTAAAATTGCTATCATGGAAGACTCTCTTTCTGGTAGCTATTACTTCAGCTAGAAGAGTTTCAGAACTTCAAGCACTCAGCTGTCGACCTCCTTATCTATTATTTCATAAGGACAGGGTATCCTTACGAACGAACCCGTCCTTTTTGCCTAAAGTAGTCTCGACGTCAAATCTAAATCAAAGCATTGACCTCCCTGTCTTTTTTCCAGAATATTCCAATAGATCTGAACAAAAATTACACTGCCTGGATGTTCATCGTCAATTGAGGTACTATTTAGATAGAACAAAACAATTCAGAAAATCTGACCAACTGTTTGTCTCCTATGCAGAAGGCAGAAAGGGACTTTCAGTTTCAAAAGTATCATTATCCAGATGGCTTACATCTTTGATTTCCCTTGTGTATGAAATTAGACACCAAGAGCTGCCTAATAAACCTAAGGCCCATTCCACCAGAGCTTTGGCTACTTCTTTAGCCTTCCAAGACAGACTGCCTATTGACACCATTTGTGCAGCGGCTACTTGGGCTACTCCTCACACTTTCATTTCTCATTATAAGTTGGATTTAGCTTCTAGGCATAGAGCTAACTTTGGTTCCACTGTTCTCAGGAGTCTGTTCCGTTAGGCCACCCGGGACAAGGTGCTAGGGACGCGGTCCCATCCAGCAAGATGAAGGCGAGATAGACAACTTAACATATAGAAGTTATGTTCTTACCATAACGTTCCATGTTAGTTGTCTTCTTCTCGCCTTCTTCTTGCGTCCCACCCTCCTTCCCCCTGGCCTGGACAGACCTAGAGGAGTTGTGATTGTGACCTCTCTTTCTACCACCTCTTTACTTAGGCATATGCTGTTTGCATATTCCCTGAATCAGGATGTAGGTCACCCTTCTTCTCCCTGTTGTCAGAGGTGGACTCTGTTTTTAGTTTTTCTGTTATATACTGTTTCTATTATAAGCTGGGGTTAGCTTACAAACGAGATCTGAGGTAACTCTCGCCTAGCATTGTGGGATATAAGGGGAGCCTCGAGCCGGTGGAACCAACTCTCGAGCTTTTAGAGTGGCAGTCGAGCCGAGGTCGGCTCCGAACCCATCCAGCAAGAAGAAGGCGAGAAGAAGACAACTAACATGGAACGTTATGGTAAGAACATAACTTCTATTTTTGCTCATCCTTTTGAAACAAGATGTATGGACAAATAAATATATGAAGTATATAAAGAAGATACCTCTGTATAAACCCTACCTGTGTTGACTAATTAGTCCATTTATATCACTATGGATAATACATATATGGGGGGGACCAGTTTGCATTCTCATTTATGTTATTCTTTTCAGACTGCAGAATCTATAATGTACATTTACCATTTGTTGTATAGCATACACGTGTGGACCCCTGTCCTTCTTAGTTATGACCTCCCTTCAGTGAAAAGTAAGCTAGTTTGTCCTTCACACAGCCAGATGGGCTCAACCCTCATCTCATTCTCATGGCCAGCTGCTACTTGTACAGAATAACCATAGTTTTAGGGTAACAACCTTACTCTTAACTCACAACCGCTGAGCTTTAAAAATCATAGCAGATGGTCAGAAAGAGTACATCATTTTTCACAATAAAAGTTCTGCATATACTGTACTGTACAGTTAGTGTTTGAGAATCAATACACACAGTTTCATTGTTTAGCAAGGCATGTACCCATTAACATGTCTGACGTTTTGAAGAAAATCAGTAAATCTAAGAGGACAAGGCTTTATCTGAGGGTCAAAATCATAGAGCTATGCCTAACTCAGAGCAGCTGAGAGGTGTTACAGACATTTGTAGTATTGTAGTTGTTTTGGTGTGTAACCATTGGCTAAAATTTGAAGGAGTAACAGCAAAAGCAGGCAATTTACAGGGTAAAAATCTTGGCAATACATGATATGAAACATTGTTAGGCAAAGTATTGTTTGGAATTATGACCTAATCCTTGTTATTGTTAAACTTGGCATTATATTTTTACTCTTAGTAATACACATTTCATTCCATGAGAATGACCAGTCATGTGGTTGTGATGCAGTCATAGGATAGAATAAAATAGATTTGTATTAGTTTTCAGATTAAAAGGAAAAACACACACACAGATAATGCATAAAGAAATAGCACTTAAATATGACAAACACGTGTACCATATATACATCAGTACAGCTTTGTGAAGAATTTTTTATTATTTATATCTAAAGGGAAGATTAACCTGTGATGACCTTCTTGAAGCAGTTTGGGGCATCCATTCATTTTCAATATCTGCTTGTCTTTTCCAGCAACATGGGGAGATGAAGCCTGTCTCAGACAGTAGCTGGCATAAGGCAGGAACTAGACCTAGGTGGGATGCCAGTTTATCACAGGAGACGTGCACATTCAGATACAGTAACATGTACATACACATACACACCTACGTAGGAGCAGTCTTAATATTGCCAGTTACCTTCCTGCATGTATTTAGGATGGGGGGGGATGGAGCTCCCATTGAAAACCGACAAATCACAGGGAAGACATTCCAAGCCATACATAAAGCACCCAATTTGAATCCAAAACAGAAAATCAAATGCTCCTAGTCAGCAGTGCTAACATCTTCACCATGGTACCGCCTCAGCGATGAAGTGTAAACTAATTTATTGAAGTACTTGAGTACATATTTTAATATCTGATCACCTTGCTGCATCTCTCATTGCTCATTAGGTCAAGAAGTGCGCCAGTAAATGATTTAATTTTGGCCATGCCATTAGATCAGGTAGCGCTATAGCAGTTTTTATTTTGCTTTTTAAAGCATATTCATTTTCATCTCTTAGATATTGTTTCCAAGGGGAAAGCCAATGTTTAGAATTGGGGAGCTTTGTGTGGTGGTCTGGCTGGGATTCATAGACAAGTTGCCTAGTATATAAAGGTCTGCAGGACAGCTTGTACTTCAGGCAAACTTGCCTGATTTATTGATCCTCCTGCTGCCTGAAAGTGCAGCTTATTTTTATTTTGTTTTTATTTATTTAACATTTGTTAACAAGGAAAGTCCGACTTGGAACAAAGGCAATTTTCAGTGGAGGCCTGGGGAGAAACATTCCAGATGCATGTCTTTGATTGTGGGAGGAAACCAGAGCACCCAGAGGAAACCCACACGAATGCAGAGAGGACATGCAGACTCCACATAGAAGGCACCCTAGCCAAGAATCGAACTGGAGAACCTCTTGCTGTGAGGTAACAATGATACCACTGCACCCCTGCGCCGTCCCAATTATAGTTAATGTGCCACAAGAGTTTTGATGCCATACTTAAATGTGGATGCTAGGAATGTGAACCTATGCTAATGAAGCCCATTCTGTAGTCTAGTGTGTTTCTCTTTTATGTCCTGTGCTCCATGCTCTGCAGGTTACCCTAAACGGCAGTACAGGAAATGCATAAGTGCATGATGCTAGGTGGTACTGTGCAGCTGTGGTGGAAAAAATCACAATCCAGTTAAGTAATACTGAATGTGTATATGCCTGTGTGTGCGACATCTGGGACATTGTGTTAGTGGGTTTATGTTTCTTGGGACATAGTGTGACTGGCTTTGTGTATGAATGTTTCTTATGTACATGTGTGAATGAGAAAGCAAAAAAGCCTAGCTCAAATTCTTATAACCACATCACGGCCACTGCTTTGTTTGAAAATGGTCATTCTTATGGAACATGGTATATAAGTGAAAGGAGCATGACTATTCTGGTTTGATAATGCCTGTTGCTTGGACACAGTCATACAGTCCTAAGGCACAGCTTGTGAAAAGGGGCTTGCTGTGTGCAATAAGTTGCATGAAAGAATCCACAAGATCAGTGGTTCCTGTCATTTCATCAATGAGAAAATACATTTGTGTAAAATCTTACCATAACAGTAGATGTCCCTTCTTTCATTGTTGCAGTATTCATCACCTCTGAGGTCTCCTGCCAAGGATAACCCCACATCCTGCCAGTATACCAAAGCCTTTATTACCTAGGGAGTGTTGTACAATAAACATATGCTCCCTGTGCAGGTGTAGGACATAAAGGTGATGTACGTATGCTCCCAATTCAGAGCTGAAATGCCCCAGGAGAACTAGGACCCCCAGTGGAAAGGAGGACATGTACATCTAGAAAAAGGAATGAATGAAGAGAAGGAGAGGAACCTCGCAGCCAGTACAAAATATTACCCATGCAAAAGGAGGAGACAAGGGGGTAGGAGGGAGGGATTGAATACAGCAACAGTGAAAAGGACATCTACTGTTGTGGTAAGACTTTACACAACTGTACTATGCCCTTCCTTATCACTGTTGCAGTATTCATTACCTCTGGGACAGGACAAAAACTACAGTGAAGGCAGGGAGGAGGAAGGCGAGGAGGAGCCCCCCACAATCCCATGAAGGAGAGCCTTGGCAAAACCTGCCCTGACCCTGGAAATGGCATCCAGCTTTTGTAATGTCTTGTGAGTGCATGAATCGAAGACCAAGTAGCTGTTTCAGGGATAGAGTTTGTGTCCAAACCTTTGATGAAAGTCTTCGAGGAAGCAACTGCTCTAGCAGAACGAGCCCTCACAAAAGCGGACAACTGCGTACTATGAAAAGAATAACAAAAAGAAATGGCTTTGAAAATCCAGGAGGAGATGATTTGCTTAAAAACTGTCAAACACAATGTCCTAGTATCAAAGGAAACAAAAAATCGATCAGATTTATGAAAGTCCTTGGTTTTATCTAAATAATATCTGAGTTGTCTATGCAAATCCAAAGTATGAAGAACCTTCTCACTAGCAGATTGCAGAGAAGGGAAAAAAAGGAAGCTGGATAGACTGATTAAGGGATAACTCATTAACCACCTTGGGCATAAAAGAAGGATTTATACAGAGGGACACCCTGTCTCTATGAAAAAAACAAAAAGGGAGGGACCGCCATCCAGGCCTGTAATTCGCATACCCTTCTGGCAGAGGTTAAAACAACCAATAAAACAGTCTTCCAGGTGTCATGTTCATAGGTAGGTACTAGGCTATTGGCCCTAGGGCCTATAAAAGCCTAGCCAAAGGTACCCTGGCTTTCGCCACCCAAGAAAATTATTTTCCTGTGCCACTGTCGAGCAGAGCCATAGAAGTGATCCCCGGGGTGAATTTCCTATCTCCCATCCAATCATCAAGATTTTTCTTGAACAGTGCTAATGAGGAGCTTTGTTTGATATAGATAGGTAGTTTGTTCCAGAGTATGGGAGGTCTCTAGGACAGGAATCTATCCCTCCAGCATGTTCTGTTTATTGTGGTGACAAGGTTTAGGTCTCTAGAGCGTGTAGCTCGTAGGGATTGGGATTTCTTTAAGTGGAGCATGTCTAAAAGCTCTGGGTTTGACATAGCTTTGTGTGTTAGGCAGAGATCGCCTCTAAGTAGGCGATATGCAACGGAGTAAAGCTGCAGTTTTTTTAGACGGTCTGCATAGGGCATCTCTTTGAGGCCGGTAATCCTTTTTGTGAGGTATTTCTGTGGCCTTTCCAGTTGTAGATGTCTTGTGAGGTACATACCAAAAGGGGCATTGTACTCTATAATGGGTCTAATGAATGACGAGTAGAGGGGAACAATGACCTCTTTTTTCCTGGATGAGAAACCTTTTGTGATGAGGTGTGCCACATAGAAGGATTTCCTGACTACTGTGGCGATTTGATTATCAAAGGAGAGACTACTGTCCACCTGTGTCCCAAGGTCTCTTATCACACTTTCGGTGTTAAGTAGACTACCACATATGTGGTAGTTCATGGGTACTGTGTTTTTACCAAAAGGAATGACAATGCACTTTTTGGCATTGAGCTTGAGGCCATGGCTTTGACAGCAGGCATCTGTCTCAGTAAGACCCTTTTGTAGGATGTCCACATCTTTTGGAGTTTTGATTATGGCTTCTAGTTTGCAGTCATCTGCGAACTTCGTCATCCAAAGACCTTTTGTGTTGGCCTGTACTTCAGAGAAGTAGATACCAAACAGGAGAGGACCCAGGACTAAACCCTGTGGTACCCTACTTGTCACTGGTCTGAAGCTGGATTTGGAGTCTGCTACTTTCACAGTGTGGGTTCTGTCAGTGAGCCAGTTGGCAACCCATCTTGTGACATAGGGATTTATACCTAGTTTAGTGAGTTTATCTATAATTCCAGAGTGGGGGATGGTGTCAAAAGCCCTGGCGAGATCTAGATAGGCTGTGTGAACCACCTTACCCTCCTCTACGGCTTTGCTGACTGCTTCAAAGAAGTCTGTCAGGTTTAGGAGACATGATCTGCCTTTTACAAACCCAAACTGGGTGGGGTCCTGAGTTTGAAGATTGCCAATGTCATTGTTTATAAGTTCCATGATGATACGTTCCATAGCCTTGCAGACCAGGCTCGTTAGGCTAATTGGCGGTAGTTTCCAGGGTCTGTGGTGGCTCCCCCTTTGTGGAGTGGGATAACTGTCGCTGTGCGCCATTCAGTGGGCACATAGCCTGAGGTGAGGCTATGATTGTACATGGTACTTAGGTTGGGTGCCAGTTCATTCTGTAGTTCATGTAGAACACAGCCTGGGATGTCGTCAGGTCCCATGGATGCTGTGTTCTTGGCTTTGGATCATGTGTTTTTTACCTGTGCAGCCGTGATTACAGGAACTTTGCATTCTTCTGGTATAGAGATGGGCCCTTTAGGGGATGACAGAGGGGTAAAGTTAGCACTGAACCTATCTGCCAGGATGTTGGCAATATCCGTTGGTTTTGTATATTTAGTGCCATTGTGCTGCAACTCGGAGCAGATCTGAGTGTTGCCATTGAGATTCTTGACATAGCTATAGAATGCTTTGTGGTTGTCTTTAGAGTCAGTGGCGATTTTGTTTTCATAACTAGCTTTGGAGGATTTTATGAGGGATCTCAACTTCTTACTGAAGCTGACCAGGGAGTTTCTCCAATCATGGGATTTTACTCTTTTTTGCAACAGTTTCTTTCTTCTGTTGTAGAGTTTTTTTATGGCAGGGGACCACCAGATTGGCTTCCTTTTTTTGGAGGACAGCATCTTGGTTCTGTTAGGGCTTGCATGATCCATGCACTCATGTAAGTGCTTATAAAGTGCATTTGTGTAGCATTCAGCAGTCATACCTGTATTGTCCGTCAGCATGGGTGTCGTGAAGTTTGCCACTTCTGTCTTAAGAAGCGTGGAGTTGGCTTTGGAGAAATTTTTTACTGTGGTTTCCCTAATGGGGGGGTGGGGGAGGGATGTGGCTGTCTAGGGTGATTAGCTTATGGTCGGATCTGACCAACGAGGAATTGACCTCTGGTGTGGAGCACCGGTTGCCCATGTTGGTAATAACTAGGTCTAGGATATTGCTGCCCTTGGTGGGGGTGTGGATAAGTTGATCCATGGCATTGGAATTTATGAATTCCAGAAAACGTTTAGCACAAGAGTTGGTACATAAGTAGTTTTCCCAGTTGAAATTGCCCATTATTTGGGTGTTAGGTTGTACCCTAATATTTTCCAGTGTATTAAGAAATGAGGAGTGGGAATCCTGGGGCATGGTGGGGGATCTGTAGCAAGCTACAGTTTGGATTGCGGTCTTTCCCAGAGTTAGTTGCACTTGGATAATCTCGGATGCATTATGCTGAGCAACTAGCCTGGAGGTGTGGATATCCTTAATGAATATGGACACGCCTCCGCCTTTAGTGTTTCAGTCCAGGTTAGGTGGCCGAAAGGTGTGGTATGAATTATAGCCTGGTAATGCAGGGGTACTCTCTGGAGCCTTGAACCAGGTCTCTGTCACTGCACAGATGTCGATGTTCTCCATTTTAAGGAGTGCCTCGAGAGAGTGTATTTTGAGGTTTAAACTTCTAGCATTGAGTAGCAATACCCTCAGATTCTTCTTGCCTGTACCTGTTAGGATGGTGAATTTGTCATTTGAACCTTGCCTAAAAAAGGCACTGTAGGGGTGGCTAGAGCCTTAGCCAGTATCCGGAATCCCAGGGGCGACAGATGCAGGCCATCTCTGGCAAAGCATCATGGCTTGTCGATCATGTCATCCCAGGCAGACAGATACTGTATCCCCTTAGAATGACACCAGAAGCTTAGCCAGTTGTTGAAGTCAATCATTTTGTCCTTGTACTGTGATATCATTCTGGGTGATGGCAGGATGCTACTCAGGGCTAGGGTCATACCTGCCTGGGCTACAAGACCGGACAGCTCCTCCATGTCCCTTTTCATGTAGTCCAAGGAAGTACGTCTCAGGTCATTCACACCAACATGGACAATGACAGAGTCATATTTGTACTTGTTGTGGAGTGACCTGAGTGCATGCGTTATGTGGCGAATCCTGGCACCCAACAGGCAGCTGACAGTAACTTTCTCCTTGTTTAGCCTGGTGAGTGGAACATCAGTGTACCTGACTATAGAGTCATCTGTGACTAGAGTGTTGGGTTGTAAAGAAGCAGCAGCAGCAGGCTCAAAAGGAGCCATAGTCAACTTTTCAACAACAAAATTAAGATTCCAAGAAGGAGGAATTTCTTTCTTGGTGGTCTGATATGAAGGATGCCTTAAAGAAACTGCCTGATCTCAAATCTACAGGCCAGAGGAGGAGTAAGTGGCATACTGGCAGACATGGCTGACTTATGGGCTTTCACTAAAGAATAATCCAAGCCAGCATGTAGTAGTTCACACAAGTAAAGAACCAATGGGAGCCCCATTGAAAAGGGGTCCTGGTGATGTTTAAGACACCAAAGAGAAAATCTCTTCCATTTGGACATGTATGATTTTCTGGTATTGGGTTTCCCCTTCTGCAGGACCCTAAGCACGTCTTCTGAACACTGGTGTAGGAAAGGAATCAAAACTTTATCACCCAAAGAATCAGTTGAAGAGAACAGATGAGGGTGAAGGAGAGTTCGTTTTTACTGTGTGAGAAGATCCATATGGTGAGGTAATGTGATGATTGCCCCTGGCCAGATGGAATATGAAGGGGAACCATGGCTGTCTGGGCCAAAAGGGGGTCACCAACAAGATATTTGGAGAGTCCTCCTTGATTTTGTGAAAGACCCTTGGATGAACAGAAAGGGAAGGAAAGGCATAAAGAAACATTCCGTTTCAAGAGAAAGACCCGGCATTCACCTTCAAATCAAAGGGCTTGGGAATCTGGAAGAGAGCTGAGCGAGTTGGCTGTTCAGAGAGGAGGCAAAGAACTCTACTTGAGGGATACCCTATTGATGATCTATGTCCAGAAACACATCCTTGTGAAGCATCTGTTTGTGAGGCTGTGTCCTGGACATAGTTGAAAAATCTGGTGCAAGATTTATTTACATATTTATTTAACATTTGTTTAGCAAGAAAGTCTGACTGGGACAGAGCAGATTTTCAGGGGAGGCCAGAGGAGAAATGCTTCAGATGCATGTCTTTCGAATGTGGGAGGAAACTGGAGCACCCAGAGGAAACCCATGCAAATGCAGGGAGGACATGCAGACTCCACACAGAAGGTATCCCAGTTGAGAGTCAAACCAGAGAACCTCTTGCTGTGAGGTGACAGCACTAACCACTACACCATTGTGCTCTGAAGGCATATAGGCTGCCTGTAGAGTGACCTGCAGATTGCTCACTATTTCCCATGCCTGAAGGGCTAACCTGCAAAGAAGGTAGACCTCATACTCCTTTCTTTGTTGATGTACCCCATAGCTGTGGTGTTTCCCGTGTAAATCTTCAAGGGAACCAAGACCCAGAGTGCATGGAAAGCCTGAAATGCCAGAATGAGAGCCCACTTTTCCTTGATGTTGATGTGATCCATCCTCTGCTAAGGGGACAAAAGACCCTGCAACTTCAGGGTGCATGAAGCAGCTCCCCACCCCAGCTTTGATGCATCTGTGAATAATTCCTGAGGTGGGGAGCTGCTTCAGGCACCCTGAAGTTGCAGGGTGCCTGGAGCAGCTCCGGGTGCCTGAAGCAGCTCCCCACCCCAGCTTTGATGCATCTGTAAATAATTCCTGAGGTGACTGAGGAAGACAGAAAGGAACACCTGGATTGAGAGAGAGCTGCCGAATCCACCAGTTAAGTTCCAGTTTGAGACAGGAGAGGAATGAGGGATGATCTTGCAGATGGATGGTGTAGAAACTAAACTGATTTTAGGTACCACTGAAATTTCCTCATTTAAAACCTTGCCCAGGGAAGCATTGGGATAGTTGCGGCCATGAATCCCCAGAGCTCTGAAAAACTACCTGGCTGGAAGAGAAGGAGAAGCAGATACAGGAAATAATTTGTGAGGGATAAAACCTTTGAGGCAGGAAGAGATGCCAGCACTGGAACAATCTGTAACCTGCAGTCTAGAAAAGCATGATCCTGAGATGAGTCAACATTGACTTCTGAAGGCTGATGATTGAACCTCAGTCTATGCAACAGAAGCTGAGTAAAGTGAAGATTCTACTCCAGCTTGGAATGGGATGGAGCCTGCAGCCAGAGGTTGTGCAGATATGGAAATATCTGAATGCCCTGAAGCCTGCAAAAGCATCTAGATAATTGATGAACACCCTTGGGGCTGTAGAAAGCTCAAAGGGCAAAAGTAGAGAACTGAAAATGAGAAGAGAAAACAGAAATGCAAAGATCTCCTTAATAGAGGGTGGATGAGAATGTGAAGGTGAGACTTCTTCAGATCCAAAAAAGCCGGAAAGACTTTGCCTGTCTGTAGAAGCAGTTGAATGGTACCCTGGTCTAGCAGACCTTCTAATACTCCTGGAAAATGAGGAAGCTACACTGTTGGGGATTGAAGAATTCTGGAAAAGTTGGGAAGGGCCTTTCAGGTCGTAAAGTAACCCTGACAGATAATGGAGAAAATCCACATGTCTGTGGTAATTAGCTGCCACTCAAAGAAAGAGAGAGCCTGAGGGACAAGGGAACCTGGCTGAGAAGAAGGCGGGCAGACAGTCGGATAGTTGTAGATTTGCCAGGAAAGGACTGCTTTTGGGGCCAGGGCATTTGAGTAGCCTTGCCAGAGAAAACTCGCCTAGGAGCCTTCTTACCTTTGGAAGACTGTCTAGGTAGTTTATGCAAATACGCAGTGTTACAAGAGTAGTTCCTCTGAAACTTGGGAATAGGAGAGAGAAAGATCTGCTTCAAATCTTTCTTGACCTTATTTTGAGCCAGTAAGATTTTATAAAGGTCAGCCACAGCAGTACCAAACAAATTCTGGTTATCCAAGGAAGCATCCAGAAATTTTTCTTTTTTTCTTTGATATCATCTGGTAAGGCCTGAAACTGAAACTAGGAATAGCGCCTCATGACAGAACCCACAGCAGCAGCCCTAAATGATGTATCTGCTGTATCATAACTGCACTTAATAGAGTGATGGGCAACCTGACAGGTGGAACTGAGCAAAAAGAGAGATGCGGCTTTACCCTCAGAGTCAGACACACACACATATATATATATATATATATATATATATATATATAATGCTGGGAAAGTAAAGATGTAAATATGGTGCGTTTTCTTTTCTGTTATCTTTAGTGTGTCTTAAGTGATAATGTAATAAAGGTGTTGGGGGGGGGGGAAGATGATGCAGTTATCTGACTAAACATATAGAACATTACATATGTTTTTATAAACACCTTTATTGAATTATCAAGTGATATAGGCAAATTTTACATTGATATAAAAGTAATCAAACTGTATTAACAAGTTTACATTTACAAACATACTTCACATATATTGCTATATATCATATAACCTAAGTAACATTACATAAATTATTAAATTCCTGCCCTTTTGTTTTCTTTTTTTAAAATAAGAAACATCTTTATTAAGCCATCACTTATGACTCAGGCAATCATACATTTATATAAATGAAAACAAACCACATTGGCACAATCCTAGTTGCAAGCATGTTACATCAGAAACCATAATAACACACTCCCAGTTGCAAACATTGTACATCACTTATAATTTACCCAGTCATTTTCAGTCAAACATTACATAGCTCATTTAAGGCCTGCCTTCTTTTAAACCTCATTCCTCCTCATATGTATTGTTCCCTCAATTTCCATTTTTTTCCTATGTAGTTTGCTCTTAGCATTTTCTAAAGATCCCAGTTCCAGTTGTTTTATTTCTGTTATTACATTCCTACTTCTAGTATAGCTGGTTTAGATTTTGATTTCCATTTCCTAGTAATTGCTTTTTTGGCAGCCACCATAATTTATTTATTTATTTTTTTTATTTTATTTTACATTTGTTGACCGGGCTAGTCTAACTGGATATATGTCCATTTTCAGTAGAGGCCCGCGGAGATAAGCTCCAAACAGTTAAAATAAATTCACATCAAAGTAATACATGCTTAAAAAGCAGATACATGTATAGTAAAAGAGAAAAGAGATAAATGTTTACATACTATTAAAGTGTATAATTGCAGTACATTTGACATTGATTAGTACAAGTACAGTTACAAGTAGACATTCAAATAGAATAAAAGCAAAATGTACATGTAATACATCTAGTAGTAAAGTGATTTTTTTTTTTTTTTTTACAAAGTAATTAATACTATGATGGAGAAATAGATCGTTAGATGTTAGGATGAAGTATATGCAGGGTTCTATAGGTAAAGGTTGAGTCATATATCAGGAGCTAGATAGTCAGTCAGGATTAGTACAGGGGCACAACCACTGTGTTTTGAGGAAGAGCTTAAGTTTCTTTTTAAATAGAGTTGTAGAGGGAATTGTAGATAGTTCAGAGGGAAGTAGGTTCCAGTGTTTTCCAGCAGTATTGGAGAAGAGGGAATCTCCAGCCTTGTTATTTGCTTTGTCAATGTTTACAAGAGGTTTGTGTGCAGATCTTAGAGACTTTAGGTTATGGTAAGGGTAAATTAGAGTAGATAGAATAGGTGTTTTGGCAGGTTGATACAGTATTTTATGGGCGATGGCTAGTTGATTAATTTTCAGTTGCTGCTGAAGTTCAAGCCAACCTAGTTGCTTTAAATTAATACAGTGGTGGGTTCTGAAAGGGTTACCTGTAGCAAACCTGGCTATGCTATTGTAGGTGTTTTCTAATTTCATAAGATTATGTTTTGACAGGTTAGGAAATATGGGTGAGGCATAGAGAAGGGAAGAGATTAGATGGGAGTGGGCAATGGTTATTCTAGTTGCTGGAGTGAGGTAGGGTTTAATTCTGAAAAGAGAGCCTATTCTTTTATTAATAGTTTTCACGGTGTCGCTGATATGGGTGTCTAAGCTAAGGTTGTTGTCGATGGTGATGCCTAGCAGTTTTGTAGTAAGATCTTGGGATATAGGTGTGCCATTTTTAGATAAAATTGTAAAGTCTATTTGGGGGGGGGGGGGTTATTGGTAGGTGTGAATAGGAGGAGTTTAGTTTTTTTGGGTTAAGTAGGAGACAATGTTGTGTAAACCACTGTTCAACAGAGTTAAATATGTGTTGTGTCAGAGAGTGAAGTTCTGATACAGTTGTGGCTGAGCAAATAAGTGTGGAATCGTCTGTGTATTGTATGCATGTGGCTAGGGGAACTGCTTGGTGGAGGTCATTTATGAATAAAGAAAACAGGACTGGACCCAGTATGGACCCTTGAGGGACACCGATGTTAACTGGTAGATGGGTAGATAGAGTGGAGTTCCAGAGTACAGCTTGATGTCTGTTAGTTAAGTAGGACTTGAACTATTTAATAGGTAGAATGTCAAGTGAGAGAGATTGAAGAATTTGTATGAGTATTTGGTGGCTGACCATGTCAAAAGCCTTGGACAGGTCTAAGAAAAGTGCAGAGGAAAGGGTGTTAAGGTTACGTTTGTTGTTGATGGTGTTTGTAAAGGAAAGGAGGGCAGTGGTGGTACTGTGGCAAGGTCTGAAACCATGTTGGGTATTAGAAAGCAAGTTATTTTGGAGAAGGTGGTCAAGCAGTTGCTTGTGGATACACCTTTCCATGATCTTAGATAAGGGGGAGAGTAGGGCTATGGGGCGATAGTTGGAGAGTTCAGTAGAATTTCCTCCCTTATGAAGGGGAATAATATGAGAGACTTTCCAAAGTTTAGGGACGTATCCCTCAGTGATTGTTCCATTGATTAGTATGGAGATAGGGTAGGCAATAGATTTGGCTGCTAGTTGTAAGTATTCTGCGGGTAGCAAGTCAGCAGAGGGAGTACATGGTTTGAGTTTTTGGATGAGGGAGAGAATATAAGCTGTTGGGACAGGTTGGAAAAGAAATGGGGGTGGTGGGTTTGAGTTAGAATTAGATATAGTTACATTTTGACTAGAGAGGTGACTGGCAAGAGTTTGAATTGTTTCGGTGAAAAAGGTATTAAAGTCATTAGCAATTTGCTTGGGGTTATCTTTGTCTGTACCTTGTGGGTTAGGTGTGATAGTTTGACCAGGCTGAAGTAACTGTTTAATGTTTGCCCAGAACTTTTGTGGGTTTTTCTGGTGAGTTTTCTGAGAATGTAGGTAATAGTTTTTTTTGTCGGTCAATATTGCTTTTTTAGTCTCATTTCTCAATTGTTTGAAGTGTTGGTGATCAGCAGGGTTTTTAGTTAAGCGAGATTTGTTCCAGATTTTATTTCTGAGATGGATTTTTTGCTTAGTTTCTTTAGAGAGCCAAGGAGCAGATTTAGTTCTTATTCTAATAGACCGAGTGGGGGCATGGTGGTTGAGTATGTCTAGAAACTTAGTATTAAAGTAATCTACAGCTTCATCAAGAGAAAGGTGTTTTAAGGGTGACCAATTGCATGCTTTCAGTTCATTTTGAAATAGATCCAAGTTGAAGTTTTTCTTGGTTCTAATTGTTCTAGTAATGGTATGAGTGGGTGGATTTGCTTTGAGCCTGATAATATAGGTTAGTAAGTGATCACTTACATCGTCAGGGAGGGTTCCTGTTTCTTAAGTGTGGGGTTGATTATTGATGAGTATCCAATCTAAGCTGCTTTCTTTTTTATTAGATTTGTTAATTCTAGTGGGGGAGGTAATAGTTTGTGAAAACCCATAGAGATTAATATGGGTAGTAGGGTGCTGGTTGCTGCAGGATTGCCAATCAATGTTAAAATCACCCAGGATAATGGTTTCTTGGGGTAAGTTTAGAGATAGCCAACAGAGGATGTTTTCAATGGTAGAGATGTTATTTCCTGGAGGGACATAGATGCAGATAATATAGATAGATTTGACTGAGTTTAGCTGAAGTTTGGTAATCAGAATCTCAGCATTAGAGTCCTGAGGTGGTTTCTGGTGGAAAGTGGTTATTTTGAAAGACAGATTTGAATAAGACAGCTACTCCGCCGCCTTTTTTAGATATCCGGTCAAAATGTAAGATATTGTAGCCAGGCGGGATGACTTTGTTGTCTTTGGTTGAAGGTTTTAGCCAGGTTTCTGTTAGACAGATAATATCAAAGGAATAGAGTTCCAAGAGAGCATGAAGTTGTGTTATTTTGTTGTTAATGCTGCGTATGTTGAGGTGAGCTATTAGGAGTGAGTTGGCTGTTTTTTTAAGTAGGAGGTTGGCAGTGCGGTTTGGTGTGAAGGGTAGAGTGGTAGAGGAGGTGTTTGGACCTGGGTTTGGGTGAATATCTCCATCCTTTAGGGAGAGGAGTAGTGTTAGATTTATAGTATTAGTGTATTTACTTTGCATAGGTGGATGCCTTCTAGGATTGGGGAAGTCATATTGGATGTGGGTTGTCCTATGGTATTTGGGTAAAAGATAGCTAGGTGTGGAAGTAATGTTGATGTGGTGAGCATGAGGGGCGATAATTGAAGTGGTAGATTGCTGAGTAGAGAAGGGAAAGTGTGACAGTAATGGATGTTCATAAGAGGTTATTAGGTGTAATAGTATTAAGTGTGGGAGAAGTGAGAGTATAAGTAAGTTATGTTGGAGGACTAGGGTTGGGAGTTTGAACATTGCAGAGGTGAATATAAAGTTTTAGTAGAGAGTACAAAGGTAAAGGGGTGTGGTGTGTGAGAAAGTGAGTGGTAGAAGAAAATGGAGGGAAAAGAGAAGATTGGTTAAGGTAGTGTTGTTGTGATAGGTGAATATGGTGAAGGGGTGTGGTTAGGTAGGTATAAGTGTAGGACCCCTGGGGGTGGATGGGAATTGGGGGTAGGGGAGCGGAGTGAGCCCGTAGGGCGAATGGAGCGGGTACAGACAAAAGGAAGAGAAGGTAGAGAGAAAACTATCAGTAATGCAGGTAGCTACATATTAGAAGGTAGAACATGAGTGGTAAGGCTGAGATAGTGGAGGAGTCAGAGGAAAAGGAGAGCCAGAGGGTAAATGCTGGAGAAGCCACAAGGTGAGTATGAAGATGATTAGGCCAAGAGCCTAATAAGTTAGTGGGTTTAAGAAGGTAGAACAGGGAGATATAGGGAGTGATAGTTGGATGGGAGAAAGGGTGCCACCTAGTGGGCAGTTCTGGTGTTGTAGGTAAGTATGTAAGGGAGCTAAGTAGTGTAGAACAGTGGAAGAAGAGATCTATATCAAGAGAAGGTTAGGGTAGGTGGAAGAGGTGTGTTGGCTGTTGGATAGATTAAGAGTAAAGTTAAAGGTAGCTGGCTGCTCAGGCTCACAGCGGACTTTGGAGCCCTGAGACAAGTAGTAGATAGGGGTCTGTTTTACAAGGTAGACTTGGTACATAACCTACATTTTTCTTTTCTTGATAGAGGGTGCAGAGAAATAGGAGGCTGGTGGATGAGGCCACTATCATATCACTACCATAATTAGACACAGCAAGGCCTTTCCATGTCAAGGTAATACTGATTTTGTATCATAGCTCAGAAAAATCATCTCCATCACCACACCAGTCTGCCCATCCAGCAGGGAATTCTTAAAGTCTACCAACTCACCACACACCCAAAAGAATGTTTCCAGTTGTCTCTCCCTTCCGTGTCACATCTCCAACATTTGCTGCCTACCTGAGGAAAAATTCTCTGGAGTCTACTTGGGGGGTATAAAAATATCTGGGTAAACGTTTCTAAACAAAAATCCTGAATCATTTAGATTTTGCTACATATTTGGGAGTCATACATATATCCTCCCATTGTTTCTTTGTGAATTGCTTATCCAGTCTCTCCTCTTAAGCCTTTCTAACCACTTCTGATTGATTCTTATAGGTATCATGCAATATTTGATATGCTCTACTAATTATTCCTTTTTTAATGACAGCTTCTGTCCTAGATTCTAATAAAAACTGTACCAGTGCTGGTCTTTCGTTTAGGACCCCATGTTTCTTTCTATTTTCCTATACTCTGATATCAGTCCTTGATAGGGAAGGCAATCTCTAACCTGCAGTCCAAGTAAATTCTTGGCTTCTTCCCATTATATCATCTTTCCCTCTCTAGTTATTTGCTCCCAATACCTTGTTTTCTCTGAAAGTTTTCAACAATAAATTCCAGCCCCCTCTTGCCTATTGTCTGTATCCATAATTGCAGCCATTCCTATCGGCAGAAATCTTTTCTCCATTCTCATGTTGGCTTAGTTCTTATAATACTTTCTGCTACTTTATATATTGTTTGTTTGTGTCTTTCGGCTTTTCCCGGTTAGGGGTCGCCACAGCGGAACTCTGGTCCGCTAATGATTGGCAGTAGATTTTTACGTACTGGCTTGCTGGGCCTAACGCACAACCTTCAACGAAGGAACGCCCATTCACACATGTCGCCACACAGAAGACGCTCAGAATCAAACGGGCAACGTCTGTGAGGCGACAATGCTACCGCAGCACCACCACCGCAGTTTTTTGCTACTTTATATATATATATATATATATATATATATATATATATATATATATATATATATATATATATATATATATAATGTATAATAATCTGTATGATTACTGTTATTTTCCTTAATGGCCTGCATTCAAAATACCAGTCACACCTTTCTTTAGCTTCCACCCTGTTTTCATCTTCATCCCTTTCCACTTTGAATTATAGTTTTCTGCTTGTGCTATGTATAGGAGCCTGAACTGTGTAGCTCAGAAATACCCCTTCAAATCAGGTAATCCCAGTCCGCTTTGTTCTACTGGAAGAATCAGTTTCTCCCACTTGATTCTTGCTGTCTTCCCCTCCCAGATAAAGTCCTTCAGCTCATTATTAATTGCTATCCACAACTCCTCCTGTGGATGATAAAAATATGCCTGACCATCTCAGTTTTTGTTTTATCTTTTGTTTAGTCTCTTCCAACATATCTTTAGCTTCCATGCCAGAATCATTTTTAATCCATACTATATATATATATATATATATATATATATATATATATATATATATATATATATATATATATATATATATATATATATATACATATATAGATATTGCTGAACCAATTCATATATGGGTACATAATTTACAGCTATAGCCTTTGTTTTTTAGCTTCATTAATTTTGTATACTGAAAAGATTTGGCACTGTCTCAAATTTTCCACAATACTGTAATGTCAATTTCTGGTTTTGTCAGGTATAAAATAATACCATCTGCAGACAGATCCAGCTTTTCGTGACCACCATACCAATTGTATCCTTGAATTTTTGAGCCCCTTATTTTCTTTGCCAATGGTTCTAAACATAATGCAAATAAAATGGAAAGAAGACACCCCTGCCTGGTTCCTCTGCTCGAGCAGAAATTTTCATAGAAGACCCCTCCCACTTAAATTTTCACCACCAATCCCTCATATATCCTTCTAATTAGACTTATAATTTTTTCAGGAAATGCAAATACTTCCATTGTCCTGCTCATAAAGTCCCTGATAACTCTTTCAAATGCTTTCTCTGTATCAAGATGCACCAGCAACAATGGAATTTTCTTGCATTCTGCTTCCCTCTGAATCATCAGTATTCTGTTAATGTTGTCATATGTTTGCCTCCCCTCCAGAAAAGCGCATTGATCCAGGTCTATCAATTTTGACATTACTGTTGCCATTCTTGTAGCCATCATAGACATGAACACTTTAGGATTGAAATGGGCCTGTATAACGCTGGAGCTGATGGATCTTTACCCTCTTTAGGTAGTACAGCTACCACTTTCTTCCAGGATGTTGGATGAGGATATCAAGCAGGGGGTGAAGAGGCTTCTCTGTGACCCGGCTCTGACTAAAAAGTTAGCCCTTCCGGACCCAAAGGCTTGGGAGCCCTCCCATATTCAGACTGCTGCTCCTCCTCCGACTGCTTCGCTTTTGGAGTCTAACACTCTGGGTCCTTCTGTGCTGGATCCTACGGTTCTGAGAATTCTTCCTGCTTCTTCGGAACTGATAACTCTATTGTTGGCTCAGTCTGGAGCCGAGGGGTCTTGGAGCCAACGTTCTCGAGTCAACTCTGAGAGGGATAGTCACCCCAGTTTTTCTTCGGAACCGACCCTCCCTCTCGCTGTGTCGGCTCGTCTGAGCTCGGTTCCCACATCTGCTTCGGAACCTGTCCCTCCTGCTTGGAGCCGACCTTTCCTCTGAACGGATGTCTTCTTCTGAGCGGGGTGGAAAGGTTTTCAAAGCAATAGAGAAAGCTTTGTCCAGTGCCAAAGCCCTGCCTTTGGACCCAATGTCCCACCAGCAGCTGGTAGCAACCTCTTCTCCCCCGTCTCCCCCTCAGCGTAGGGAACCAGAGACTCAAGGAGCCCCCATTGGAGACCTCCCCAGATTATCCCACTGGGGAGCTCCCTCGGAAGAGACTTTATAAGAGGAAGCACATTGATTCATCTGAATCAGTCAGACACTGATTTGGATGAGTCAGAAGGGTCCCCAAGATCCCCCTCTGAGGATGTCTCTTTTGCAGACATCCTTGAAATCCTGAGACAGAGGGGTGATTGGAAGACCTCTAACCCTACTGAGGATGAATCAGTGTACCTTGAGGCCTTTGGTTCCCACCCTTCTACCTCCTGGGTGACACCGCCTTATGACCAACTCTTGGGGATCTTATCCCAGAAAGCCTGGACCTCCCCGGACACAGTGGAGCCTGTCCCGAGGAGGCCAAACAAATTTATGACTGCTCCGGAAGATAAGTCCTTTCTTTCTAAGGGAGTTCCTGTGGATGCTATGGTGGTAGCAGCGACCACAAAAAAGGAGTTGTCCGAGACATCTTTTAATATCCATCCTCCTAATAGAGTCCAGGACGATGGATAAGTATGGAAAGTGTACCTTCTTTTCAGCGGCATTTACTTTACGATCGCTGAATCTACCTGTCCCATTTTACTAGACTTCAAAGGGATCTCCTGAAGGAGTTTGGAGACACCCTTCAGGGTTCAGTAGCTTCAGGATCCACGGACAAGGTATCTGCGCAGATCTCCACCCTTACATCTATAGCTAATTCCTCCATGAGGCTGATTTCCTATGCAGCTGATGGAACGAGCAGGGCAGCCGCAGCAGGAATTTCTCTTAGGAGACATTCCTGGATGCGTCTGTGTAACTTCACGGAATTTTTTAAGTCTTCCTTTACCAACGTCCCCTTTGATGGTTCAACTCTTTTTGGACCGCAGGTAAAAGAGACTTTGACTAGGTGTGAGCAGGAAGGGAAAACCTTCGGTAAATCCTAAAAAGGTTTCCCTCTGGCACAAGGTCAACCCTCCCCTAGAGGCAGAGGGGGAAGATATAATGGAAGATGCCACCCTTGTGGCAGAGGAGGACCGCAACATCAGGGAGATAGAGATACCTTCTCTGATCATCCCTTCCATCACCCCTGAGGGGTTGCCCGACTGTCCATCTCTGGAGACAGTCAGGGGTCGTCTTTCACTGTACCCAAGCACCTGGCTACAAATTTCCCAAGATCGTTGGGTACAAACCATAATATCCAGAGGTTACTTTATTCCCGATCCCCTGGCAAACCGGTCTCTACCAGACGTGCCACCCATTCAATTAGACCGTGTGACATCAGAGGTCATCTCGTTGCTTCAAAAAAGAGTCATCGAAGAAGTCCCCACAGAGCAAATAGGATCAGGCCAGGATAGCCCTTCAGGTCCTAGGGACTATGGCTTCCACCATTGTCTTAGTTCCCCTAGCCCGTCTGCACATGAGAGTACTTCAGTGGCTACTATTTGCCCAGTGGTCAATGCAGGATCTCCCCCTGTCTCACCAAATCACAAACTCCTGCAAGAGGGATCTAACATGGTTGTTGCATATGGATCAACTTCATCTAGGTTGCCACTTGCTTCCCCTCAAGAAAATGCAGTCTTGACCATGGATGCCTCCCAGATAGGGTGTGGGGGGGGCATTATCTTGGAATGATGATCCAAGGTATTTGGCAGGATCACAAGAACCACTTGCACATAAATGTTCTAGAAATGAGAGCAGTGCTATATACGCGTTGCAAGCACTTCACAGTTCTCTTCCCACTGGGACAATTGCAATTCAATCAGACAAACATGTCTGTAGTGTGGTACATAAACAATTAAGGGGGAACCAAATCTTACCCATGTTGTCGAGAGGCTCTAAGGGTATGGGAATGGGCGATAGACACTCAACGCTTTCTGGTAGCAACGCACATTCCGGAGAAGTCCAGTGTGATAGCAGACAAACTCAGTCGAGCAATTCTGATGACTCATGAGTGGTCCCTGAATTCAGAAGTTGTGGAAGAGATTTTTCGTAAATGGGGCCAGCCTTGCTGCGATCTATTCGACATGTACATGAACAACAAATGCAGCTACTTTGCCCTAATTCCCCATCCGGGGATGTCACCCAGGGATGCTCTGGTCCACAGTTGGCCTCCAGGACTCCTTTATGCTTTTCCACCCTTTCCCCTCATACCAAAAGTGATTCAGAAAGTAAAACTGTTGGAGTACCCTGATCCTCATTGCTCCCTACTGGCCTCACCAAGTGTGGTTCCCCTTCCAGTGGCCCTATCTCTTGGAGGAACCATGGATTCTGGAATCATCTTCAGACCTCCAGATTCATCACTCAGGGCCGTTCCATCCTACTATCCAAATCCTGAAATTGACAGCATGGCTGCTCCAGTTCCACGAATAGCCAGGTGTGTTTCCCTTTCCCCTACAGTCAAACATATTCTAATTTCTTCACACAAACCTTCCACCTGGAAATTATATTCCAGTAAATGGAAAAGGTTCTCCATTTGTGCAGCAAACCAAGGCATAGATCCCTACTCAGCTCCCATAGAGTCTGTCCTATCCTTCCTCGCATCCATTTTTCAAGAAGGAGCTGCAACTCCTACTATTAGAGTTCGGTTAGCTGCCATCTCTAATTATCATTTTGGCTACATGGGAAATCCAATCATGTCCCACTTTTTATGCAAAACCTTTTTGAAAGGAATCCTCCTTCTCACACCTCCAATCAAGCAACCACCAGAGCCTTGGGACCTGAACCTATTTCTCACATCTTTAATTTCTCCACCTTTTCAACCATCTTCTTCATCAGATCTGAAATTCTTGTCTTGGAAGACATTGTTCTTAGTGGCTGTAACATCTGCTAGGAGAGTTTCAGAATTGCAAGCCCTCACCATTCGACCTCCTTACATTGTTTTCCACAAGGATAGAGTCTCACTTAGAACTAATCCTTCCTTTCTTCCTAAGGTATGTACAGAGCATAATGTCAACACAACTATCGAATTACCAGTTTTCTTCCCAAATCATAGTAATAAGTCAGAATACAGATTACACCAACTGGGCGTCCACAGAATTCTCAGATTTTACCTGCACAGGACTAAAAATTTCAAAGTTAGACCAATTGTTTGTTTCCTTCTCAGACATAAATAAAGGCTTCCCTATTTCTACGGTCACTTTGTCTAAGTGGCTTTCAAACTGCATTGCATTTGCTTACAAAACTACTGACAAACAATTACCTGTCAAAGTAAAAGGCCATTCAACTAGAGCAGTATCAACTTCATATGCCTTTAGATCAAAACTCCCAACTGATACCATTTGTGCAGCAGCTACTTGGGCAATACCTCATACCTTTGTCACTCATTACAAATTGGATTTGGCCTCCCAGTACAGGTCATCCTTTGGGTCCACTGTGCTGAAGAGTCTTTTCACTTGAGTCCCCCGGGATGAAGGTGCTAGGGATGCTGTCACATCCAGCAAGAATTACAGCGAGATAGGACATGAAGAAGTTATGTACTTAACATAACGTTCCATGTTTGTAGTCCATCTCGCCTATATTCTTGCGTCCCCCCCTCCTTCCTGTTTCCTGGAGGAACTGGTGGACTATCCATTATGCTGTCTGCCCTGGCTGTAGATGTTTGTCCACTTGGCATGGATAGTAATACAGAGTATTCTGTTTGTGTGTGCATAGTTATTGATACTTTACTTACTATTATGTACCTATTTACTTTCTTGCAAACAAGATCTGGGGAATTGCCGTGAGGCACCATGGGATAGGGCTTAGCCTCGTGCCAATAAAAGCTCTCAAGCTTTAGTCCATCCAGCAAGAATGTAGGCGAGATGGACTACAAACATGGAACGTTATGGTAAGTACATAACTTATTTTTTCTCAATTTTTATATTATCTTCTGTTTAGTCTCTTCCCACATATTCTTACCTGCCACAAAGAGTCATTTCTAATCCATACTCCCAAACACTTCATTTTATCATGTCCCCATAAATATGGATATTGTTGGACCAATTTATGTGTGGGAAATAATTTACCACTATTGCCTTTGTTTTAGCTTCATTAACATTGTATCCTGAGAAGATTTGCAATTGTCTGAAAATATTCCACAACACTGTAATGTTCCTTTCTGGTTTTGTCATATATAAAATAATAGGATCTGCAAATAGAGCCAGCTTTTCCTGACTACCATACCAATTATATCCTTGAATTTCTGAATCCCTTATTTTCTTTGCAAGTGGTTCTAAATATAATGCAAACAACAAAGGGGAAAGTGGACAACCATGCCTGTTCCTAAACTCAAGAATAAGTTATCAGAGAGGACCCCACCCACTTTAATTTTCACCTCCAATCCCTCATATATACTCCTAATTAATGTTATAATTGTATCAGGGAAAGCAAATGCTGCCATTGTCCTGCACAAGTCCCAGTCTACTCTGTCGAATGTTTTCTCTGCATCAAGACCCACCAATAACAGTGGTGTTTTCTTACATTCTGCTTCCGTTTGAATCTTCAATGTTCTGTTAATATTGTCAAATGTTTGCCTCCCCTCCACAAAATCACACTGATCCATATCTATAAATTTTGGTATTACTTTTCCCATTCTTTTAGTCATTATAGATATAAACACTTTATAATCATGATTTAGTATCGCAATGGGCCTGTATGAAGCTGGATCCGATGGATCTTTACCCTCTTTAGGTATTACCGTTAGCACTGCTTATGCTGGCACATCTCCTGTTCTTAAAATACTGTTAAACAAAACCTTCCAGATCTTTATCAGTTTTTTCCCTCCTAGCTTCCAGGCTTCCATGGGAATACCATGTATTCCTGGGACTTTCCCATAAATTGGTTGCACGTCACAATTTTATCTCATCTCCTCCTATCCTAACCATTAGTAATTGAGCCTCATCTACCTCTAACCTTGGCATATTTAATAAACGTTTCAGTTTGTATCTTTTCTTGCTTTCCATATTTCTTTGCGTAATACAAACTTTTATAGAATTTCCAAAATATTTCTAATACCTCTACAGGATCTTGTTACCTTCCTTGTTATTGGCTCCCTAAGCTTGGCGACAGCCCTTTGTATTTTCTGTTGTCTGAGTCATGCTAAAAGTTTTTGTGCTTTAGTGTTATCAAAAAACAGTTGCCTAACATCAGTCTTTCTAAACTCATGCATATTATCGAGGTAATCCCATATTTACTGCTTAGCATTCTGTAGTTGATCCTCCTCTTGTTCTGTGAGATTCCCAATATTCTGCAATACTTTAACTTTTGTCAGTCCCTCTAAATAATTCTTGTTGCTTCTTAACCATAGCTCCCTTTCTTTTATTTCCACTCCCTAGCTATAATTTTAGAAGTAATTTCTATCCTCTTGAATAGCTCCTGAATAATCTCTACTACCCATTCCTTAAGTTCCTATATTTTCAACATATAGGTGGAAACGCACCAGTGTCTCATTTTTATTTCATTACCCTTTGTTTTTATTTTAGTTATTATTGTCACATGATCTGAAACTTCCACGGTGGTGCAGCGGTAGCATTGTTGCCTCACAGCAAGAGGTTCTCCCGTTCGATTCTCAGCTGGAGTGCGGGGAGTGCCTTCTGTTGGGAGTCTACATGTCCTCCCCGCGGTTGGGTGGGTGTTCGAAAGACATTCGTAAATGGGCGTGCCTTCGTTGAAGGTAGGACGTCGACCTGGCACCTCGGCATTCGTGAAAATCTACTGCCAATCATTAGTGGACCGGAGTTCCACTATGGCGATCCCTAACTGGGAAAAGCCGAAAGACAACAACATTGTCACATGATCTGAAACAGTTATCGGGTGCATATCAAGTCCTTCAATTAAATGCACATGTTCCTGTGAAATTTAATTTGTCTAGCCTAGCCCTGTTTTTATGTCTTGGGAAATAATACATAAATTCACTCCAAACTCCTGCTACTGAATTAACATCTTCCGTGCCAAATATTTTCATAAATTTCTTCAAACATCTACCCTCCTTTATTATACTTTCCCTTCTGAGCCCTCCAGACACATCTCTTCACTGCTGCAAACCAAATTCCAGTCTCAACCTATATGCAATATTCCTTGCTGGAAACTGATTATTTCTAGCAGAATTTTCTTAAGTTCCATTATAGCAGTTTTAGGTGGAATAAATACATGCCAGTGTAATCCTCCTCCCTTGCCAGTAGTCCCTTAGCACTATAAGTATGCTGTTAGTGTCTTTTTTATCATTGTCCATCAGTATTGGAACTCCTTTTTTCCTTTGTCCCAGATATTCCTCTGAATAACAATCCTGAAAGTGTTTCTTTATCAAATTCACATGTTCAGTTCTTTTCAAGTGTGTCTCCTATAACATAGTTGCTTGCACTCTAAGTTTTTTAATCTAGCTCACTATTCTTTCTTTTTTGTATTCATTTTTGAGACCATTGACATTTAAAGACATTACAGAAAGCACCACTGCTTTAAAAAGTTGTTATTCACACTTATGTATAACATCTTTTTTGTTAAATGTCTAGTTCCAGGTGTTGTTACGTGCATACACTGTTTGGTAGGTTGAACTTCTATACAGTTCTTTCTTGTCATATCCATTTCAGGCTATGTCACATCTTACAAAACATTGTATTTTATTGAAAGCCCTCAAACAAAAAATAAACAACCCCCCAATACCTCCCTAAAACCTATTAATTTAATTCTAACACACAAACCTATGTACATCTTCAAATTCTGAAGTTTTACCCTCCTAATAGGAACAAATGTCCCAAACTAACAGATGCATCTCACCCAAAATAAAGGTTATCCAAGCTAAGACGCTTGGTGCAGCCCATGTTTCTTCTAAGTGTTAACTTGTTTTGTCTTATTTTTATAGCTCTCTCAGCTGGGAAGACCTTTGAATGCTTTCAGGGAAAGCCAGTTTCTCTTTTTTTCCCCAGCCAATCACTCTTCACCAGATTGTAACCAATTTTTCTTTATCGGATTATCTCATGGAGACATGAGAAGCAGAGAGCCAATTTCCCATGATCGGATTTTCTCCATGGAGACATGAGAACCAGACAGTCAATTTTGTTTATCAGATTGTTTCTGTGGAGACATGACAGCCAGATACAGAATTGCTACTAAGTATACATTCATTTGGTAAAAACAAAAGCCTCATAATATTCAATATTCTTTTTCATTTACTTGCTTTCTGCTAAAGCTTGTTAATAAATCAGTATAATATCCTTACTCCAGTCATTCCCCCATG
>NC_056729.1:14307112-14324612 GCF_019279795.1 Protopterus annectens | reverse complement strand
TTTGGAGTGACCACGGTGTCACGAAAATAAGCACAAGTACTCTCAAGATGCGTCATTGTATCAAATGCAGCTCAGTTGAATGCAAATTGACAGAAATGTTTTGCTGAAAGCACTTTTGGCAGTAGTGAAGAATTTGCTTTTCTCCACTGCTGAGAGACCTTGGAGTAGGTATCTGTAAGTTTGGTGATGTTGGAAGTGCAGCTGGCTTGTCGCCCTGCACAAAAGATATTTTTGACTTTTGTTGAAAAGTGTTTTCAGTTGTATGTATTTGGTTGATTTTTCGATTGATGAAACTACTGTTGCTCTGTCAACATGAACCCACACTATCTATCCACGTCATGTGTTATTAGCTTCCACTAGAATACTCTCCCTAAATAGCATTTTCTTAGTGGTATGTTTGATAACCCAGTGTCATCAGAATTAACAGTGGTGCTCACACTAATCCAGAAATAATAAGAAACAACTCATACCAGCAGCGATCATAGCTGTTCTGTTCTTCTTTCAGCTTTCCCGGTTAGGGGTCACCACAGAGGAACTCCGGTCCGCTAATGATTGGCAGTAGATTTTTTACGGGTGCCGAGGTGCCAGCTCGAAGCCCAACCTTCAGCGAAGGCACACCCATTCTATGCATGTCTTTCTAATGCCACTCGACCGTGGGGAGGACATGCAGACTCCACACAGAAGGCAGTCCAGCCGAGAATCAAACGGGAGAACCTCTTGCTGTGAGGCAACAATGCTACCACAGCTTCATAGCTAATAACCCCTTATCTACCCTTGTATCTGTATCAACATCAGTTACAGTTTTTTATCCAGTCTTAAATGTTTGGAATCCATTTTCTGCTCTCCAGCCAAATAAAATTCACATGGTCACATAGCGTAATTTATGTTCAACTCAACATTATTCCTTTCAGCCAGCAACTCTGTCATTGTCATCTGGCGCCATTTGGCCTATATCACTTCTGTCATCCTTTGAGCCTTGTAACTGAATTATCTGACTCAAGGATGATAAAGATGAAGCAGATACTTGTGTGTCAAATTCAGCAATAGTCACGGGAAATCCTGTCAGTTAAGCAGCTATCACTTAATTATGCCCACGCCATTTGTTTCATATTTCTACTTCTACTACTGTTAAACATGGAAACTGTATGTATACCTGCTGCATACCTCTCAACTGTCCAGATTTTTGCAGAATGTCCTATGCACAGAAAAGCAGAAGACAATCTGGTGAAGATGATTTGGGACAGACAGGAAGAAAGTAAGAAGAAACAAGGGCATCTGACAAAAAGGTGGATGGATTGTGTGAATGAAGATCTGCGACAGTCAGGCATGAATGTCGAAGAAGGCAGAAGTGTAGCACTGAATCGAAAGAGATGATGACAGTTAACATGACACCCTAACCCCATGTAGAAAATGGGAAAAATGGGGTTGAGGATGATCTGATGATGAAGATGACTGACTTGATCCTTGATCACACATTAAAGATTTGCTGTTAGGTTCCTCAACTTCATTTTGTTTATGCAGTGAGCTTGGGGGAGGAGAGCTGTCAACAGTGGGCTGGGAGTTAAAGTAGTCCTCTCAGGTCAACATAGTTTGTAATGAGGGAGTGGCAAAAGTGGGAAAAATTGAAAGAGTGGCAAGGCTGGTTATTACAACTGTGTAGGTTACTGTTCAGAGTGGGATTCAGATGGAGAGAATCGGATTAAGGAGACATGTATAACAGTTGAGCAAATTATGGAGATAAAAGCACAATTTGCATTCAGAGTGCTACAGGAAGCGTTATAAGAATTACTCCTAGAGTGATTAAGTCTAGTTACAGGGCAGAGGCAAAGATGTGTGGAGAGATGTACAAGATCCATTGGAAGAATAAAGGGATGAATAAAAGATTCCTTCTGTATTACAGATGTATTTGTGAAATAGTATACAGGCTTTTATTCTAATGAATGTGGGATAGATGACAAGATACTAGCTCTTTTGGTGAAGTTGACGCTCCCTTATTTCAGATGGCATCTGCCATTGTTGTTGGCATTGATTACTGAGAAGGAAGTCACAGAAAGAATAAACAGGATCAGGATAGCAAATGATCAGTTACATCTGAAGCTTCAAGTTAAAACCCTTCATTTTTGTTCTGCCATTGTTAATGACAATCAAGAATATGGTGAGGTGTGGAGGTCAACTACCATTTTACTAAGCTTCTGAATAAAAGCTCGGCAGGGCATATTATTCACAAGAAGCTGATTTGAGTTGCCTACAAGGGGAATAATTAACTGGATCCAATCAGAAGCAGTGGAAAAATGCTAACAGTTCAGATTTCAGTGGAATGTAAGCTCACCGGTCTGGATGACATGGTTATAAGTTATAGACAGTTTATGTGGCATTGTATCCACTAGGTTTTATTGTATGGCCCAGCCTGCATGGCAAGAATATATTTAGGTGTATCTGGAGGGTGTTGGAGATGTAGGCAGATAGTACTTATTTTATGACCTGCTGGTAGCTGCAGAATTATTTGAATGCAGTTGAGGGGTTAATCAAATGTTTCTGGCTGAATAAGTTAGGCTGTGATGCATAGTTTTTATTTGTGCCCTTAACAGTGTAAACTCTAGGCCAAGCTTGAAAGCCATAACGAAGAAGTGAGAAAGCCAGTGGCACCCCCCTTCCCATCCAAATATTTAGAAACTTCATACTATTTTAAGAAAGATGATGCAACTGAAGCTTTTATGCACAAGTTGAACAATAAGGAGCATGTATGAATGAAGGAGTGACCATATGTCACCTTTTGATACTACATAACCCCCAGATATGTTAAACATATAGGGAAAATATGTAGATGTTTGAGAGTTGATTGTCCACACTTTGGGTGAGCCCATCCTTCATTTAATTTGTGTTAGAGCCTCTATGAGGGATAAAGAGTGGTTATGGCTGAAAAGTATGTGGATGTTGACCTCCCTTCAGATGCATTCTGTGGGGAACTTTCTTTTTGTCTTTTTTTTTCTGCATGTTAAAGTGTTGGATTGAGTGTATGTTCTAAGTTAGGTTTTTATCTCTGTTAGGTGAGTTGGCTTTTCATTGTTACCAAATAACTATAAAAACATTGAATGTTTACTGATTGTGTTATTCCTGATGCTTTTTTAAGTAGTATAGTGCATATTTATTATTATAGTATACATTAGTTTGTGTATATTGCATTTGTCAGGAAACCCTATTTGTGAAGTATGAGTAAAGGCATTTGGTTTAAAAAAGTGTTCTCCCGTTGGATGCCTTGCTGAAGGCTAGTTATGGAGGCTATATTTATTGCATCCCTATTTTTTTGTTTTGCTTAATTATGCAGTATAGTTTCATAGGCTAGTGCTAGGCTAATGGCCCTGGAGCCAGTGCAAGCCTAGCCCAAGAATATTCCCAGTCATCTGGCTGCCAGACAATAGTTCCTTGTGCCGCTATGAAGCAAGGCTATTGAAGGGATCCTCAGGGTGAATTACCTATTACCCATCCACTCGTCAAAATTTTTCTTGAAGAGGGCTAGTGAGGTGCTCTGTTTGATGTGAATGGAGAGTTTATTCCAGAGTATGGGAAGTCTCTGGGTTAGGAACCTGTCTCCTGCAGGTTCTGCTTAATGTGGTGATGAGGGTGAAGTCTTTGGTGGTGCGGAGGGTTTGTGACTTTTTCAGATGAAGCATGTCTAGCAATAATGGGTCAGACATGGCTTTGTATGTCAAGCAAAGATTGCCTCTAAGTAGGCGATATGAGATGGAGTAAAGCTGGAGTTTTTTTGAGTCTTTCTGTATAAGGCACATGTTTGGGTCCTAAGATCCTCTTTGTGAGGAACGTTTGTAGCCTCTCCAGCTGTTGGAGGTGTCTAGTGAGGTACATGCCAAATGGGGCATTGTACTCTATAATGGGTCTAATGAGGGACAAGTAGAGAGGGATTATGACTTCTTTCTTCCTGGATGAGAAACCTTTTGTAATGAGATGTGCCACATAGAATGACTTTCTAACGACAGTGGCAACATGGTTGTCGAAGGAGAGGTTGCTATCTACCTATGTCCTTAGATCTCTTATCACACCTTCAGAGTTAAGCGGGTTACCGTTGATACGGTAGTCTGTGGGCACCATGTTTTTCCCAAAGGGAATGATGCACTTTTTACCACTGAGCCTAAGGCCATGGTTTTGGCACCAGTCATTGGTGTCTGAGAGGCTTTTTTATAGGATATTTACATCATCTTGAGAATCAATAATAGCTCCCAGTTTGCAGTCATCAGCGAATTTGGTTAACCAGAGTCCCTTTTTCTTGGGATGAACTTCAGAGAAGTAGATGCCAAAGTGGAGTAGACCCAGAATCGATCCCTGTGGGTCTCCATTTGTAACTGCCCGGTAGTCAGATTTGGAGTCTGCTACTTACACCTTGTTGTTTCAGTCAGTGAGCCAGTTGGTGACCCATCTTGTGACATAGCGGTTAATACCCAGATTAGTAAGTCTATCAATGATTCCAGAGTGGGGGATGGTGTTGAAGGCTTTTGCTAGATTGATGTAGGCTGTGTGGACAGCCTTGCCTTCATCCACCACTCTGGTGACAGATTCAAAGAAGTCTATCAGATTGAGCAGACATGATCTGCCCTTCCCAAACCCAAACTATGTGGGTACAGTGTTAAATAAAATCAAGAATTCAATACACAGGAGGTTCATATTCAAAAGTTTACTAGTGAACACCAGGAGGCAAAAAACGTACAAGTACAGAATTTTGTCTAACATGAAACAGGGAGCACACAATTTTATATAGGTTTAACATTCAAGCTGTGCCCACCTTACTAACGTGGTATGTCACAGGGCACCTACATCACTTTAGCTTACAGTCCTCTATTCATAAAAACTGCTGATGATGTATATTTAAAAAAAGTTTTCCTCTGGTAACAATACAGCCTTGCTATCCACCTGGTCAGACATAATGTCTTTCTGTAAAGTTACTTCTTCAAGGTTTCATATCAGTTCGAATACAATAGCGGATTCAGTCTTTTAATACACATCTTTGTTCACTATTACATTTTCCCACCAGCTGCATGCTATCTCAGTAACACATATACAAGGCCAAATCATCCCAGCAAGAAAGAGCAGAAGATTTCATTATTTCACACATTTAATTTCCTGACCCAGCAGATAATCACTTGTGAAAAGCATAAACATTAAAACTTGCTAAGCTAGCATCTGCCAGGGTCAAAGGTCAGCTTGCTTCAAGCCACACTGCAGTTTCAAAACTACTTACATTTAAACATGAATTAATCCTTTCTGTTATATGATTAATAGAATAAAATGCATTATATACTACTTTGCTTTTAAACTAGCATTTCTCATATATTCAAATACACATTTTTCTAATATTTTCCCCCCTATTAATACTTTTTATTCTGTTTTGAAGTATGCATAGTGTCATTTCATCTCCTAACCTTTTCCACTTAGGATTTTCAGCTAGGTGAGTCATTCAATCTATACTTCAGAAAAAATGTCATCTGAGATCAATTTTTCAATCTCAATATCTTGATACAAAGTTTCAGTAACAGATACATCAATAACATCTTTGATTAATCTTTTCATGCAGGGAATTCCACAGCAAACACATGCTCCTATTAGGAGTATACCCACACAAATGGCAATCAGAATATTCATTAGGATGCAACCCCACCCCCCCCAAATAGAGTCTGGAAAAAGTCCGTCAGTGGGTTTGGGCCTGGTTCAGTCACGGCTGATAGTTGCTGAATTACCTCTAGGTGATTATTAATTTCATGCCTGTTATCTGGTATATACGCACAGCATTCTTCTTTGATAAGCGCGCACGTACCACCTCTCACCACTAGGGTGAAGTCAAGAGCCATTAGATTTTGTAGCACAACAGTTCTCATTGCATTCAGTTCATCAGTCACCAGTTTTAGGGCAGAAAACGTTGCATTACTCATTACTTCGAGAAGTTTCGACAACTTCCTCAGCTCCCAGATCGATTTGACTGCTCATTAGGCTGGGAATATTCCTGCCCAAGATATAACACTGTCACTCAAGTCCATATGAGTCAATTTGCTTTTGTCTTTCACGGTATTATGGTCTTTCCAGCCAGCTTCGATATTTCCAACTGGATTCACAGGTTTTTCAACTGGACCTTCGGGTTTTCGGGCTGCTTCTCTCACGTTTCGTATCTTACCCAAAGGTAATTCTGCAGTATGTCTTATTGCCGGAACCAAATAACCCAAAAAACAACTGCCGGACCAATTCTCAGGTAACCATTTATATGCCTTTTTCCCACAAATAAAATAACAGTTTTCTACTTTAGTACTAATATGCATCAGCCCTGCATAAAACATTTTCTGATCTATAACTGACAATTGTTTAAACAAAACTGGATTCTTGCAAATGTCATTCATGGTTGTTTTCAATGAGTTCAAATATGAGTCATAATTAGTATTGCAAAAAGTATTGACATTACTATTCTTAATATAAAATCGGTAAGATATGGTTATATTACAATTGCTCCAGCCCACCTGGAGAGTATCATTTTTATAAAAACATACAATTCCTTTTTGTGCGACAGGTAAAAATAAAGCTATTTTGTCCTGTGATCTCACAGTTCCTGTATCAAAGAGTAAATTCTCCCAAGTCTCATTTATCCCCAAAGGGACAGCGGACATTATCAGTCCTCCATATGCTGTTGGTATAGCTGTACAAACCCAGCAATTTGAAATGTTCATAGTCTCTGCATATACACGCTTCATGGCTAGGTATGTGTTAAAATTTGGATGCCAGTCTATAGACGTTTCGTCACGCCTTCCCACTTTCACTTGTGTGGTTGTGTGTAGGATAAACCACAACAAGAGGAAAATTGTCACAATTACAGTCAATAAATGTATACTCAACAAAATGATTATGCAACATCTCTGGGGTTGATCTAGATTTCTATTCGCTTTGTTTTTGGCCATCTTGGTCTGGTTGTGTATCAGTCACAAAGATTTTATCAAGTTGAAAGTTCTTTACCGGTTTGCAGTGTGTCAAATGAACCCAGGACGTCCTCTCGGCCACTCTGACTGCAGTAGGCGTTGCCAACAGAACCTGCTACGGTCCTTCCCACTTTGGACTCGCCCAATTCTTCCTTTTCGTCACTTTCAGCCACACAAACATCCCGGGGCCAAGACTGCTTCTACCGGTCTGGTCTGTTCCTTATCTGAAAAAGAGTTAAACTGCAAAACAAATTTATTTGTTAACAGTTTCCTCATATAACTAGCTAATGAACTGTCAGCCTCTTGCTCTGCAGGCATGAGAGCTTTCCACTGAGGCACATAATATGCTCTCCCAAAAACCATTTCAAAGGGAGTCAAACCCTTTACATTTGGAACCGTTCTCATACTCAACAGTGCTAAAGGCAGACAGTGTATCCAATTCTTTTGGGTTTCCTCAACTAACTTCCTAAGTTTATTTTTGAGGGTACCATTGTACCTTTCCACCAGCCCTGCTTACTGTGGGTGGTAAGCACAATGGTTCTTTAAGGAGATACCAAAAAATCTCCCAAGTTGCTGAATTGTCTGGTTTACGAAATGTGTGCCATTGTCACTATAAATCCTTTCCGGAATGCCAAATCTAGGAATTACTTCTTTTATCAGGGCTTTCGCCACTGTTGCTGCATCTGGGTTTTTGGTTGGAAAAGCTTCTACCCATTAGGAAAACATGTCTACAATAACTAAACAGTATTTCTTCCCTTCACACTTACTCAATTCTATGAAATCCATACAAATAGTATGGAACGGATATGGTGGTATAGGAAAACTTCCTTGCTTGGTTTTAAATGCCCCTTGTGCATGGTGCTTGTTACAAGTATGACAAGCTGCACAAAATCTTTTTGTGTAGTTTGTGTATCCATATGTTTGGAATATTCGGTTTACTAACTGTACCATCCCCCTGTTGAGACATGGCACTGCCCATGGCTCAACAAAGCTGCATATCTAAATAAATTAGACGGCAATATTGGTTTTCTCCCTTTGGAAATGTACAGTCCATTCTCAAGAATTGCACCTCGTTTTACCCATTTTTGTTTTTCTGCTTTTGTAGTAAGCATCTGCATTGTTTTTAACATGTCTAAATCTAAAATCTCAGAGGATTGTAATTCCTCATTCAAAAGTAAAGTTTCTGAGGCTGCTTGCTTTGCAGCTGCATCAGCTCGTGCATTGCCTTTTGAAATCTTATCCTGTTGTTTTCTATGAGCTACACATTTACAAATAGCTACTTTGGTAGGTAACTGAATAGATTCTAATAACTCCAAAATAAATTGCGCATGATTAATAGGTTTTCCACTAGATGTTATTATTCCTCTATTTTTCCATTGTTGTGCAAATACATGTACTGTAGAAAAAGCATACTGACTATCAGTATATATGTTTACACACTTGTTTTTTGCTAAAGTACATGCACGCGTCAAAGCTATCAATTCTGCTGCTTATGCAGATAAGTTATATGGTAAGAATTGGGCTTCTAGAATTTCAGTGTCTGTAACTACTGCATACCCCACCAGATTCTTTCCTGTAGGACCCCTTCTGCATGAGCCATCCATGTGATATGTCACCTCGGCATTATCCAAGGGCATATCTGTGAGATCTTGTCTAGGCAAAGCTAACTGTTCAATTTCCTGCAGGCAGCTGTGTGGTGTGCCATCCGCAGGAGTTGGAAGTAATGTTGATGGATTTAATGTCGTACATCGTTAAGTTGTCATATGAGGTTGGCTCAGCAGTATAGTCATACATGAAAGGTGTCTAGCAGGAGAAAGGTATGCCACTTTTTCTTGCAGTAAAATTATTGCAACTGCATGAGGCACTCTCAGTGTGAGAGGGTGGAATAACACCACTGAGGCCGAAGCCTGTACTGCCAGTGCAGCTCCAACTACTGCTTATACACAGTGAGGCAATGATCGCGCCACTGGGTCTAACTGCGATGAATAATAGGCTATGGGGCGTTGCTTATCCCCATGTTGCATCAATACTGACGTCATATATCCTTGCTTGCAATCTATGGTCTGAAAGAACCGTTTGTGATAATTCGGAAGTCCTAAAACTAATGAAGAAGCTATCAACTGCTTCCACCTGCAGAAAGCCGTTTCTGCTTCGGGTGTCCATTGTAAAATATCTTGTGCTGCCATTGGTGTCTTATATATCAAGTCAGTCAGTGGAGCAGATTCCAAAGCATAATTTGGTATCCAGCTCCGACAGAAATTAGTTGTACCCAAGAAAGACATAATTTCCTTCTTGGTTGTTGGTTTGGGTGCTTGCAAAATTGCTGTTTTTCTTTCCTCATGTAGTATTCTACCTTCATTGGATATTACATATCCTAGGTATATAACTTGTTTTCTCCAAAGTTGTAACTTACTTTTGTTTACTTTGTGTCCTTGTGTTGCTAAAAATTTTAATAACGCTACAGTATCCTTCCTGCATTGTTGCTGGGTGGGGGCTGCTAGCAAGATGTCATCTACATAAAGTAGAATTTGACTACCTCCCGGTGGGGTAAACCCTGCCAGGTTGCTAGCCATTTCTTGTGCAAATATTGTTGGACTCTCACAATATCCCTGTGGTAGTCGAATATATGTATACCTTTTACCCTGAAATGTAAATGCAAACCAATATTGACTATCAGGATGTATAGGTATCGAGAAGAAAGCATTGCTGATATCTACCACAGAGAAATACTTCTGTTGCGGTTCTAAATCGTTTAACAAAGTATGTGGGTCTGGCACCGTAGGTGCTCTAGGTATTACTGCATTATTTACAGCTTGTAAATATTGTACCATCCGCCATTTCCTGTTTGCTTTTTTAACAGGAAATAGGGGTGTATTACATGGTGAATCAGGAGATTCTACCAGTACTCCTCCTTTGAGTAATGCTGCTATTATAGGCTTAATTCCTATTTCTGCATCCTTTCTCAAAGGGTATTGTCTTTTTTGTGGTCTAAAAGCTGAGTTTGGGGTAATTGTAACTAGTCCTGCTGTTCGAATAAGTCCTTCATCTGACTTGCCTGTTGACCAAAGAGTTGTTGGAATTTCACATAAGGCCTTTTCTTCTTCTTCTAATAAAAATGCTAATCAGCTGTCCTCACTAGATTGCAAGTGAACAGCTGGATGTGTCTGTGTCAACCAGTTCAGTTTTTGTTTTTGTATCCCTTGTTCTGATAGTTCTAAATCAGTCTGTTTCTCCCATCTTGTTACTTTTTCTCCTAAGTCTGCCCATTTTACACTTTTGTTCTTTGTCAAGCTGACGTGGTAATCAATTTGATCTACAAAATGCAAGGAATTCTTGAGGTAATGAACAGGTAACTACACTGTTCCCCTCAGTATCCCAGTACAAAGTACGCAATACTAGTCTAGTTGCACAATTTCTGAACAATTCTTGCTCATACTCTCTTATCAGGTCCTGGTGTAGTACAGTAGTATAGAGTACAGTGTAACAAATGCTGTCTATCAGTGTCGAGGGAGAGGGCTTTACTGATGGCTACGTTCATCAGTTCCTCGGTTACTGCCCCTGGACCAGTCGTGACTAGGTCCTGGCTGTACCAGTAAAAGGTTTCACTCTCCGACCGCACTACAAAGGTATCCATTTGCCTCTGCGCCTCCATACCTTGTACAGTTGGAACTACTGCTATGCCAAATATCTGCATAAGGTTCCCTGCCCAATAGGTTTACTGGGCACTTTGCAGAAACAACAATTTTACTTCTATGGGTCATACCTGAAACAGGGTCAGTTAGTGCTATATCATGGGAAAGTGGTTCCCTGTATAGCTGTCCGTTTGCTGCTTTTACTAGTATATAATCAGGTGATTCGGAATGTTCTGGTAACTTGGAGGGGTGTATCAAAGTCCGTGACGCTCCGGAGTCATAGAGGAATTTGACTTCCCTTCCCTCCACCAGAAGTGTAACTTCCGGTTTTGTATCTGCTAAGTAGAGCTCTAAGCTCAATAATGCTAAGTCTAAAATTTCACTTTCTTCATCCTCCATATCTACTTGCACTTCCTCTACTCCTTCTATCACATTTACATTTGTTTTCTGTTTATTAACTTTTCCTGATGATTTCTGACTTTCACATCATATAGTCAGTCCTCATCTCCCTTATCTTCTGTAAATACCTTTTTGTTTTGCTTACAATCCCTTGCTAGATGTCCCTTTTTCCCGCACTTGAAGCATTCACCTCTCTTTTTCCTCTCTTCAAAATCTTTTGATCGTTTGTCAGACTGTTTGTTTCCCTGGGCATTCTTCTTGCCCTTTTTTACCTGACTGTAACACAAATACTTCAGCTCCGTCTTCAGCAGTGAAGACTTGCGCCTTCTTTTTCTTTTTACTATTAAAAGGTCTTTCAGAATGTCTAGCATATTCAAGTAAGGCGTGCAGCCTCCCTGTTTGATGGTCTATCATATGCTTCGTAATGAAGCTACTAATAGGTGCAATGCAACCTTTCAAAAATGCATTTTTCAATTGTTGTTCATACGGGGAATCATTCGTTTGGTTTTCAGGAACCGACATACCGCTATGATTATTAAAACATTCTAATAATCTAGCATAGTACCCATCTATTGTCTCATTTTCCTGTTGTATGCATAGATTAATGCAAGTCCAGTCTGCTCTAGGTTTCCATTTCTCAGAGATTCGGTCTGTTAGACCTTTCACTCTGTTGTCTAACTCTGCGTCACTATGTGGGAGTGGTTTAAGCTCTGCATTACGAGGATTCCAGGTGCCACAAATCATGTGCCAATCTGGACCTATAATTTGTCTTACTACTTTTAATACTTCTTCCCCATTCAAGTGGTAACTCAATCTCATGCCTTGTAAATCTTCTAAAAATTTCGTAAAATTAACTTTCGGATGGGGGATTCCCTCAGTAGCTTTCCGGATATCCTCCGGTGTCCATGGTCTATATACTAAGAGTGTTGGGTTTTGCCCTTCCTGTCCTGCCTGAGGATTTGGAACTTCTATAAGTGGGCATATTTCTTCCTCACTCTCATCCTGTAGGTTTCTCTCTATTTGATATGATTCTGTGTCCCTATGTATTTTACGTGCTCGAGACCTAGTTTCAATAGGATCTCTAACAAATGGCTGTGGTCTTGCTGAAACTTTAGGATAACGCGGAGGCGGACCAGCCTGTCCATTCGCTTCATATCCTGAAAAGGGTAAGGGAGGGGGCAAGGGAGGAGGAGGAGGAGCTGTTGCTATTACCAAGTTATTATCTTCTTTGTCTAAAAATAATGTTTTTGAATTTTTAAGCTTCTGTTCTCTACGATTTGCTTCCTCAATCCACCTGTGTGCCTGAGGAATGCCTAATTGGTGTTGCTTTTTTGCCTGACCTCCCGCATCAGATTTAAGCTGTTTAAGGAGTTTAACTAGTGAAGTTTTATCTAGTTTACCATCAAATTCATATTTGTTAACCCATTTCGTATAATACCTGACGTTATCAGAATGTTGTAATTGTATGTATTGTGCATCTTCGGTTAGGGGCGGATCTCGCGATGTTTTAGTGCACTGATTTCCCATGGCAAAGAAAATGTTACGTAACCCTTTTTATCACGTGATATCAAGTTTTCAGTTCCTTTTCACAGTTTGTCTAGAATAACTGCCTACCTTATTCTGTTACCCTGATCTATGACCAAATATACAGTACTTCCTTTTGTCCCTGATCTGCATAACAAATCTTGACAACAATATACTGTAACCTAGTCCCTGATCTAAAACAGAAAAAAGGCACATTCTTTCTACCTGAGCCTCCGGTATTGAATCGTTCAATATCCGCTCTTCGGCCACAGATCAGAAAGTGGCCAGCCTCTTTAAAGGACAATTCAGTCGGAGGTCTTTTCACCCAAGAATAACCGTTTTGGTAACTTCTCCTGCGCAGTATTCGACCACCGGTAGACTCTGATCTGCAGCTGTCCGAGGGAATTCCGGCTAAAAAGGACCAAACTGTTAAATAAAATTAAGAATTCAATACACAGGAGGTTCAGATTCAAAAGTTTACTAGTGTACACCAGGAGGCAAAAAACCTACAAGTACAGAATTTTGTCTAACATGAAACAGGAAGCACACAATTTTATATAGGTTTAACATCCAAGCTGTGCCCACCTTACTGACGTGGTATGTCACAGGGCACCTACATCACTTTAGCTTACAGTCCTTTATTCATAAAAACAGCTGATGCTGTATATTTAAAAAAAGTTTTACTCTGGTAACAATACGGCCTTGCTATCCACCTGGTCAGACATAATGTCTTTCTGTAAAGTTACTTCTTCAAGGTTTCATATCAGTTCGAATACAATAGCAGATTCAGTCTTTTAATACACATTTGTTAACTGTTACATTTTCCCAGCAGCTGCATGCTATCTCAGTAACACATATACAAGGCCAAATCATCCCAGCAGGAAAGAGCAGAAGATTTCATTATTTCACACATTTAATTTCCTGACCCAGCAGATAATCACTTGTGAAAAGCATAAACATTAAAACTTGCTAAGCTAGCATCTGCCGGGGTCGAAGGTCAGCTTGCTTCAAGCCACACTGCAGTTTCAAAACTACTTACATTTAAACATGAATTAATCCTTTCTGTTATATGATTAATAGAATAAAATGCATTATATACTACTTTGCTTTTAAACTAGCATTTCTCATATATTCAAATACACATTTTTGTAGCATACAGGGTTTGAAGGTTCCCTATATCCCTATTTATAAGATTCGTAATGATGCGCTCCATACCCTTACAGATCAGGCTCGTCAGGCTGATGGGGCGTTAGTTACTAGGGTCAGTATTCGCTCCCCCTTTGTGGAGTGGGATGACTGTAGCAGTGCCCCATTCAGTGGGAACAAAGCCTGATGTGAGGCTGTAGTTGAACAGAGCACTCAGGTGTGCTGCCAATTCCTTTTGTAAATCATGTAGGACACATCCCGGTATATTATCTGGCCCCATGGAAGCTGTATTCTTGGCTTTAGTCAGTGCGGTTTCTACTTGTGCAGTTGTGATAATAGGGATCTGGCATTCGTTAGGTATTGGGATGGGCCATTTAGGGGGGTGAAGGGGGGGTAAAATTTGCACTAAACCTGTCTGCCAAGATATTGGCATTATCAGTTGGTTCAGTACAAGTGGTGCCGTTTTGCAGTAGCGCCAATCAGATGTGTGTATTGTTATGCAGGTTCATGAGATAACTAAAGAATGTCTTGTGGTTGTCCTAAGTATCTGTAGAAACTTTGTATGTTATGTAGTCCTATCTTGCCTACATTCTTACCCGTGGGTTCGGAGCCGAATATCGGCTCCGACTCGGTCGATTTTACTAGCTCGAAGTCTCTCAGCTGGGCTAAGCAGGTATCCCATGGTGCACTGCTCCATATCCCCAGATCTCGTTTGCTGCTCGTGTAGCTAGGAGGGGGGGTGGGGGGGTTATTCAGGGAGGCATCGCCCCAGAGGCAAAGGGAGCCCTTGTAATTCGGGAGACCGCGACTCCTTCCGTGGTTCTCCATACTCTCATTCCTGAGGGTGTGCCCAACTGCGCTTATCCGGAGCCAGTCGGGGTCGAATTTCCTTATACCCGGAAGCCTGGGAAAGAATTACCCAGGACCGATGGGTATTACGGATAATTTCCGGAGGTTACCTTATTCCATTCTCATCAGTACCCCCGCCAGTCAGAAAAATCCTGGACGTACCACCCATTCAAAGGGATCAAGCAGCCTCAGATGTCTCACAGCTGCTAGAAAAAGGAGCTATCCAGCGTGTCCCCTGAGACCAAATCGGATTAGAGACTTACTCAAGATTATTTTTGGTGCCGAAAAGAACAGGGGACCTGAGACCCATACTAGATCTCAGCCAACTCAACAATCACGTACACAAGTCCAAGTTCCGTATGGTCACACTACAATCGATTCTCCCATTGTTGGGAGAGGAGGTATGGATGTGCTCCATTGACCTCAAGGATGGTTACTACCATGAAAAAATGGACAGAGCATCCAGGAGTCACCTACGCTTCCAGCTGGGAGCCAGTCACTTCCAGTTTCGAGCCCTGCCCTTTGGTCTCACCACAGCCCCCAGGGTGTTCACCAAGTGCATGGCGGTGTTGACGGCTCACTTGAGATGTCAGGGACTCCAGGTGTTTCTGTATCTGGACGACTGGCTCCTTACTGCCCCCACCAGGCATCAACTAGTTCAAACCAGGGGCGCTACCATCAATCTTTGTCACCAGTTGGGCATAACAATAAATTGGGAAAAATCTGCCTTATTGCCCTCACAGCGTGTCACCTTTATAGGAGCAGAATTAGACACCATTTGAATGCGAGCATTTTTACCACAATAAAGGATCACAGTATTACAACAACAGATACACATGCTGATGCCCCTGAGACAAGCAAAGGCAAGATGAGGTCTCCAACTCCTAGGGACCATGGCAGCAACAATCATGTTGGTCCCTCTAGCGAGATTACACATGAGACTTCTCCAATAGCTCCTCTTTGTTCAATGGTCTCTCCAAAGACTCCCACTGTCTCATCCCATCTTACTCACGGACAGATGCAAGCAGGACCTCGGTTGGTGGCTGTGCACCAACAGTTTGAACGGAGGAAAGCCCTTCGTTCCACCCATCCCGATTGCCACGGTGACCACAGATGCCTCCCAGATGGGGTGGGGGGGCATTATCTTGGCAGGATAGTCCAAGGCACGTGGCAAGAACACGAGATATATTTGCATATAAACGTCCTGGAGATGAGAGCAGTGCTTCTTGCGTTGCAGGCACTTCAGAGGGTTCTTCCTCTAGGGACGATTACGATACACTCAGACAACATGTCAGTAGTGTGGTATCTCAACAAGCAAGGGGGAACCCGGTCTTACCCTCGGTGCAGAGAGGCTATGCGAGTGTGGCATTGGGCAGTAGCTTCCTAACGGTTTCTGGTGGCATCGCACATTCCGGGGAAGTCCAATGTGAATGCGGACAGGCTAAGCAGAGCTATCCTGATGACTTAGGAGTGGTCCCTGAATCGCCTGGTTTCAGAGCGAATCTTCAGCAGATGGGGTCAGCCTTGCTGCGACTTTTTTGCCAGCCCTCTCAATGCGAAATGCATCAACTACTTTACACTGATCCCCCCACAGTGGGAATCACCCAGGGACGCTCTGGTTCACGATTGGCCCTCCCGTCTGCTTTATGCTTTCCCTCCATTTCCCCTGCTGTCAAGGTTGATTCAGAAAGCGCAATCCTTGGGAAGCAGAATAATTCTGATTGCTCCACACTGGCCTTGTCAAGTCTGGTTCCCCTTTCTTCTACCATACATTGTGGACACTCCTTGGATTCTGGACCCTCAACCAGATTTACTGACACATGTTGGGGCAGTTCCACCCCTCCCTGATGACCCTCCGGTTGACAGCCTAGCTACTCCACTTCCATCGTTGGTCAGACTTCATAATTTCTCACCGGAAGTGGTCCATATATTATCGTCCTCTCATAAACCATCCACTAGAAAAATTTATTCTAGTAAATGTAAAAGGTTCTCTATCTGGGCACATACCAGAGGCATTGATCCTTACACAGCTCCAATAGATTCAGTTCTGGAGTTCTTGTCTATGCTTTTCCATCAGGGGTCCGCATCAGCCACCATCAAAGTTCAACTGGCGGCGATATCTAATTTCCACGTAGCGAATGAACCTAGTTTCATGGCACATAGACTATGCAAAGCATTCCTCAAAGGTACTCTGTTGCTTCGTTCCCCGGTGTCCGAACCTGTCATGCCCTGGGATTTCAATTTTGTTCTATAAGCCCTTACTTTACCACCATTTGAGCCTGCAGCTACCTGCGAATTGAAATTCTTGACATGGAAAACAGCCTTCTTAACAGCAGTCACTTCAGCGAGGCGGGTTTCGGAAATTCAAGCCCTCTCCATCAAACCCCCATATTTAATCTTCCATAAAGATAGGGTCTCTCTTAGACCAAACCCCTCATTCCTTCCTAAAGGGGGTTCCGTGTCTAGCATAAATAAGTCCATTAAGCTGCCTGGTTTCCTCCCCCACTTTTCTAACAAGGCAGAATTTAGATTTCACCAATTGGATGTACATAGACAGTTACACTTCTGTCTACACCGGACAAAAGATATATATATTTTTTCCTCTTCCTAACAAACTTCCAAACACTTTAATGCTTATTCTTGTAAGCAAGGCTGGTATTGTTTAAATTGTAATTCAACATACTGCTGAAATATTCCTAATTGATGTGAAAAATTCCTTATGAATCTTACTGTGCTACATTATTATTGTTGCTTTTTCAAGTGTAAATACTTTTTGTATGTTATAATTACTTGTATTTTTTTATCAATCCTTTCATTTACCATGTAATGATATTTTTAATTTTTCTATCTTGCTGGAGTTTTTCTCCTCGGGCCTCTACCGAAAATGGAAATACATCCAGCTAGACTAGCCCAGTTAACAAATGTAAAATAAAAAATAAATAAAATATCCGGAAATCTGACCAACATTTTATCTCCTTTTCG